>NW_018128021.1:787980-813571 GCF_001952655.1 Monopterus albus | reverse complement strand
GTTTCAGTAAGACACAGTAAGTCAATGTGATGTTCACTTATCAAATCATTCACTAACAGAGATTTAGATGTGAGAGATCTGATATTTAATAGTCCACATTTGATTGTCCTATTACTTTCTACTATAAGAGTCGTCATCTTAATTTTAATTAGGTTCTTATGAATAACTCCTCTGGAGTTGATTCTTGATTTATATAATTTAGGTGGGCGGGGGGCAGACACAGTCTCTATGGGGTACTGGGAGCGTTGGGTGGGTAGCAGCTGCAAGGAGACAGCAGAGAGGCGTGTAAGACTGCGACCCTGCATCCTGGACTCAACTCTGGGTTGTTATAATGTGACCTAGTTAGCTGATGATGTGCCTCTTGGCCTGGGAACTAACACTTGGTTACTACTATAGATTGTAAGATAATAAGCTAATGATTGTAAGTTAATTTAGAGCAAATAAACAGTCCAAGCAAAGATAAAATGACAAGCATTGCACTCAATACTTGCTGTATATTTATTGGTCAGGACTACTGGCCGGTAACCATGGTGGTACTTCTTTTGTGAGTAAACTACACATCTTGTGCAATCACCCCACTGACTGATTATGTGCTTGACTGATACGTCAAAACACTAATAAAACCAGCATGAATTGATTTATTAGGGGAGACCGATCTGTTTATCAAACTTGGGGTCTCCGACTTGGATATTTGTCAAAGTGAATTTGTTTGTGATGTCAACACTGCACAACAGCTGGACGCAGACTATAGGGGGCTGTCACAGTTGTCAAAGTAACACACTTGTGATTGAATTGAGAGTCTCTGTGTACATGTCTGTCACTCCATAATGCAGAATTGCTGCATTCAGATCCAGTCAGTGGCTATTTGTTATGGTACTGTATATATAAAATACAGCTCATAAATTTTACACAACAATAAACTTATGTATTTAACTATTGTGTAGCAAACTTTTTAAATTATTGGTGATTGGTCTTTCACAGTGTCCAACTGAACTTTATGGCTACCAGAAATGACAAGTTTCCTTTCAGTGTAAGGGTTTATTCACCAGCTTAATCCAGCCTGAGTAAAGCTCCCGTGTTTGTGAGTGTGTAAAGCTGTTCTAACTGAGGCTCAGTATCTGATGACTCACTCCTGACGTAATATTTCATGCCGCAGTTGGATGTTACTCTCAGGGGTGTCTGGCCTGCTGCTTGGGATTTGGCAAAGAGCAGCAGGCGCTCAGGCGATTAGGTCACTGCACTGCTCACAGATCCAGTAATGCTGTAAGCCAAGTTTGGGGGCCTGCCATGCTTTTCTGTTGCATGGTTGTGCCATGGAAATTGCACCGACTTTGGAGCAGTGTGGAGTGAGGCACCAGGTTTCACCCAGTACCACATAATTAAACTAGGGGGGAATTTTACACACTTTAAAGAGAAAACCTCTTCACTTTGCTTTCAGGGCAGCACCGTGTAATTGCTTTTGCTGGAATAGTTAATGTCTTAGGAGTGGTTACATTATCTTGGCAAAGCTGGTAGCAACAAAGATCTCATGCTTGGAAGTATGAGCCTGTTGTGATTGTTCTGGTAGGAAAGTCTGCAAATATGACCATCACGTGACATATACATACTCAACCACCATGTGTCAATATGCATGGAAGCTATATACATCGTATATACAAAAACCAAGGAACATATTTAAGCAAATCACTTCATGGCAGTAGATGTAGATGGTGTTTCAGAAAAGAGGTACTGGGAGAAGAACGGAATGATTTCTTGTTTGCAGGACATCCTAGGATCTTTTTCTGGATGGCTGATTGAAAGCTTAATTCCTAGCTGGGTATGTAATTGTAGGTCATTTTGCTCTATGAGTGCAATTGCAGATGTGATAAACAAGGTCCTTTGGCAGTGCACTGTTTACTTTCAGGGCCTTGATTTGAGAGCTGAAGCTCAGGTGTAAGACACAGTTTACCCCACACTCCCACAAACGTACAAACGCAGCACACAGTGTGCACACAGACAAGTGCTATGTCCATACAAAAGGTCATCTTGTCAAATTACAAAGTTGGTGTTATTCTGTCTTTTTCCTATTGGTAATAAACCTGAAGAAAATAATGTAACACTTTATTTTACAGGTCTGCTATTTCCTGACAATTGTTTGAAAGTTTTCTGGAAAGAACGATGTGGTTTGGTACTAATTAAAGAAAAATAGACACCAAGTTCTGAGACAGTTTTGTCAGTTAGTCCACTGAGTTGTATTGGAATTATTATTGGCTTCGAGATGAATTCTCATGAAAGAAATTGCTCAATGTAAAACCCAGTTACTGCTCATTTAATAATGATCTGAAGTGACATTCATTTATGAATGTCACTATGCTGTTTGTAGACAAATGTAACGTTTTGCACGAGTAGTTCACCTTTTGTTTTCTGAATAAAAGCCTTAAGTTTGTGTTAGCTTAGTATTTGGAAAGAGCTGAAAGTGTACCAAATGTTTATGCTTTAATTCTACCTGCAGTTAGTATGAACTCATTTGGTTCTTTCCTTCTAAGGAAATAATTTAGAAATCAATTGGAATTTGCAGACGCTGTAAAATAAAGAGTTACCAAAGTATCAAAACCAATAAAACAAAGGTGTGGCTGAGTGATGTGGTTTTAATAAGTTTTGAACTAAAATGGGAGATCTATGACACATCAGTTCATTGTTAGCTTGTTGGTTTGGATCTTTTCATGACATTTGTAAGATATATAACCTAAATTACTGCTAATTTTTACATTGCTGCTGAGCTGAATTGTGAATCTACTGTATCTTCAAGGCACATTTTAATTCTCTCTCATAAAAGTTATGGTCTGCACTTGTGGTGGGTTAGTGCAGATCCCAAATCAGATAATAAGGAAGCTGGATGTACTCAAGTTGTTGACTGCTGGGAAGCTCTTAAAAGCATGCTTAGTCATATTACCTGTAACTCCATGTAAAACCAAACATCTTGGTGAAAGCCTGCTTCAGAGAAGAGAGTTTGTAATGCCACCATGGTGGAATACGAGAGGAAGTTTTGTTGTGTCATAAAAGATTCTCCAAGCTCTACAAACAAACACTGTTTAAATGCAAATAAAGCTAAATAGGGGAGGAAAGGGAAATCAGATTTATCTGCCGCCGTTTTAAAGATGTAGTAATGGACCCATCTAACCCAAGACACATTTTCCTTCTCTCTGTGCCTCACCGCTGGTCCCCAGGACTGGTTGACACAGCGCAAATTTTCCTCTGGCAATGAAAGAAATAAATAAGTAAACAAAGGATGATTCCAAAATGAGTCAGGAGCTCGTTGTACTTTTTGTTTGTTTGTTTGCTTACTATATTCGGATAGCTAGGGGGCTGCACACATGTGGGGACTTGTGGGGACTTTGACTAACATTCATTTTCTGGTGACTTAACCTTACCTTAACCATGGTTAATGCTGGTTAAGGTTAGGTTATTAAGTCTAATTTTATCCTAACCCTTACATAGACCTAACCTTACTCTAACCTAAACCAAGTTGTCACTCCAAAATTAATGTGAGTGTGTAAATAGGATTCATTCCCCCCAGTTTAATATCTGGTGCACACGTACACATGCACATACAAGCACAGACATACTTAGGTGAAAATGAAGCTAAACCCTGGAGGACCCTACTGGCAATAGTGGAACGTAACTAAGTACATTTATTCAAGTACTACACTTAAGTATTAAGTATTGAGGTATCTGTCTATCTTTCCTACTACTTTATATTTAGACTTCATTACATTTTGGAGGCAAATGTTGTGCTTTTTACTCCACTACATTTATTTGATCACTTTAGTTACCATTACCATTCAGAATCAGAATGGAAACAGAACAGAACAGAACAAAAACAAAATACAGTATCATCATAGTACTATACTGATCACAAGATACACAGCAGTGATTCTAATTAAAATTCATTCCACCTTCACTGGCTGCAAAATTAAATGTGATGTGCACAGTAATACATCAAAAATTATAATCCTATAATATTAGAATCAGCTTTATTTGCCAGATGTGGACACATGAGGAGTTTGACTCCAGTACAGTGGCTGTCTCTGTGTGTGTACATAAGGCAAGGAGTAAAAAAGTAAACAAGATAAGACTGAGAGAACAAGAAAAGACAAAGAATGTGCAAACAAGAAAAAGGAATGTGCATTAGGAAACATACAAATAAAGTATTTATAAAATATAGAAATATATATACACACACAGTTTAGATGCTGTTTTTCAGATAGATATATACTAAAGTATATTACAAGATATTATATGCATTACTGTTAAATATACCATTCCACATAATGAATGCTTTTACTTTTGACACTTTAAATATATTTTGATACTAATACTTCTGTAACTTTACTTTAATCGTAAAATAGTGTTTTTACATGGTTGTATTGGTATTTTTACTTAAATTAAGGATCTGAGTACTTCTTCCACTACTGCCTACTGGTTTAGAGCACCATTAGGATTTTCTTCTCCAAAATCTCAATGTAGAAACTTACTCACTCAAAGCCCTTCTCCCCCCACAAAAATCTAATTTATAATGATTTTGTGTTTATACACAAATCAGTGTCTCTTTAACTTTTAGGAAACACAAATACGTCGTTTCTGTGTTGACACATGTAAACGTATCATTTTCACAAAACCCCAAACTATCCAAGTCATGCCATAAAAGCTTACTGGGGAGGGGAAAAAAGTTAAATAAAAATACCACGGTTGTAGTGATATTAGCCAGGACAATGATGAATGTGTTCGTGATATTCCAGTTATTGTTGCCTTTTGTGGCCTGGCTCACTTTAAAGGTATCTGAGGGCTCATTTGAAATGTTTTGTTTATTTACATGAGCGGGATATCCGGGAGTAGGATTTAAAAAAGACATGTAAACATATAACCAGAATTTGATCTTAACCAGGAAAAAAAAAACAGCACACATGAGCAAACCACTCTTTACACACACTTCCTCCTTTGTTCCATCCTCTTTGTTCTTCTAACCAACACCTTCCATCCCAAACTGCTTCCTCTCCTCAGGAGCTGTATGTGTGAAAATCAGAAACCGAATCCCTGCTGTGGGAGGCCGCCACTCACCATGGCAACCACTCAAACACTCCAGTGGTTGGTGTTGGGTTAGCTGCCAAATTTGTTGTGTTATTCCACCCGTTTTCCTTCTAGTTCTATCCCCCACCCACAGGGAGCTTACATCGCAGCAAAGGAAAGGAGGTGAGAATGAACATGCTGTAAGGAGGCTAAAAGAGGATTTTATGGGGCAAAACTGGGAATCAGTTTACAGAGAGGAAGACTTAGATAAAGCATATGAGCAATTTTTAAATATATTTAAGAAAGTATATGACAGGAACTGTCCTCGTAAGCAGTATAAAAACAAAGTGAATTACAGTGGGAAACCGTGGATGAGTAAGGGATTACAGAATGCATGTAAAAAGAAGAATGCGTTATATAAGGAATTCATAAAGGACAGATCAAAAGAAGGCGGAAGAAAAATATAAGTCATATAAGAACAAATTAATTGAGATTTTGAGGAGATGTAAGAAACTATATTACTCTAAAATATTAGAGGATAATAAAAATAACATGAGAGGTACTTGGAATATATTAAATAAATTGATTAAAAACAGTTCCAGCAAGAGTAACTACCCTCAATATTTTATGGACAATGATACACCGGTTAATAGATTGGATGATGTAGTTGATAAGTTTAATAGGTTCTTTGTGAATGTTGGTCCTAGTTTAGCAAGAAGCATTTGTACAGATGATACATCCGTCACTATAAATAATAATACAATCGAAAGGAACATGAGTTCTATGTTTTTGAAGCCCATAGCTGAAAAGGAAATTATAGAGATAGTGAATAAATGTGGTAACAAAACATCTAGTGATAGTGATGGTATCACTATGACAACTGTTAAATGGGTAATTGAGGGGATATGTAAACCATTAACCCATATTTTTAACATGTCGTTTCGACTTGGGCAGTTCCCCAATAATATGAAAATAGCAAAGGTTATTCCTCTGTATAAATCTGGTGATAAGCACAACCTCACAAATTATAGACCGGTTTCTCTGTTGTCACAATTTTCAAAAATTCTGGAAAAACTCTTTAATAACAGATTAGATACATTTATTGATAAACATAAAATCCTCTCTGATTGCCAATATGGTTTTAGGTCGAACCGATTGACATCTTTGGCCATTACTGACCTGATGGAGGACATTACAAGTGCTATGGATGAGAAGAAATACACGATAGGAATATTTATTGGCCTAAAAAAAGCATTTAACACAATCAATCATGAATTATTAATGGACAAGTTAGAAAAATATGGGATCAGAGGAATGGTTCTGAAATGGATTAGAAGTTATTTGACACAGAGGCGTCAATTTGTGAAGTTGGGTGAATACCAATCGAGTGATCTGGACATTGTACGTGGAGTGCCTCAGGGTTCTGTTTTGGGACCTAAATTATTTATATTATACATTAATGATATATGCAAGGTTTCTGATTTAGTGAAAGTGGTTTTGTTTGCTGATGACTATCATATGGGCATCGGGTGAAAACCTACAGCAACTCTCTGGACGGGTTTCACAGGAACTTGTGAAGATAAAGAAATGGTGTGATAGTAATATAGTATCTCTGAATTTGGATAAAACTAAATTTATGGTATTTGGGAATCATAGACTAGATAATGAACTTCAATTGAAAATTGGGGGAGCTAATATAGAACGAGTATATGAAATTAAATTTCTAGGTGTCATAGTTGATGACAAATTCTCCTGGAAATCTCATATCAGATATGTTCAGCACAAAATAGCAAAAAATATATCGATATTGGCAAGGGTTAGATATATTTTGGATGGGAAAGCACTACGCATTTTGTATTCTTCATTGATTTTACCATACTTAGAGTATGGCGTTGAAAACTGGGGAAATACATACAAAAGCTCACTTCAACCATTGTATATATTACAAAAAAGAGCGATAAGAATTGTGCATAAGATGGGGTACAGGGATCACACCAATGGAGCTTTCATACAGTCTAAATTGTTAAAATTTTTTGATTTAGTGGGATATAAGACTGCTGTGTTTATGTATAAAGCCAGGAACAATTTATTACCTGGTGGAATTCAAAAACTATTTAATGAAAGGGAAGGAGGATACAATTTAAGGGGTCAGTTAAATTTAAAAATTCATGTTATACGTACAACCAAAAAAAGATTTTGTATTTCCATAAGTGGGGTAAAACTATAGAATAATTTAAGTGTAGACATAAAAAATAGTAATAGAATTGATGAGTTTAAACATAAATATAAAGGTATGCGTCAATCAAGATATATGCAAGAACAGGCTTAATGATTAATTAGATGGAACATTGTGGGTGTGGTGTATGAATGTTAACACTCTGTTATAATTCTTTAGTATATTACTTGTGTGGTGTAGAAGAGAATTATTTATGTAGAGATACTGATTGCAAACCAATGATGGTAAGATGATGTTATGGGGTAGGACTGGATAAGTCTGACTTCTTCCTACTCCATTCAAGCATGTACTAGGTATAAGCAAATTGATATTGGATTAGCATTTGTTGGATATGTGTAAAATTATGTGTGTTGACATATCAACTGTCTTTACATGCTTGAAAGAATAAATCAAATCAAATCAAAACAAATCAAACACAGAATAAAAAGGGAGGAGGAGGCTTCTCAAAGGTCTTCATCTCTCCTCATCTTTCCGCATGGTTTCCTGTTCGCTTGTCCAATCCCTGAACTTCTAGCTACCTTATTTACATGATACACAAGAGGTTAACTGAAGACTATGGGAGCATGTGCACACAATTTCATATACTTAGTCACATGGAAAATTGTACAGTGCAGTCACGTTCATGTTGTAATTTCAGAAACTTAAGGCCATGTTGAGACTCAGTGCAGCCACCTCTGTTAATTCCAATGAGAACAAAAATTTTACCTGGCAGACAATACAGCCTCATCTGTACTGGCAATCAAAAACAATCAAGTACATGTTCCTGGTAATAGAACTGTAGCCAGGAATTTGGAAATACTCAGGTAGAGTCTAAATTATTGGGAAAGGTTACTCACCAACCACCACCACAAAATAAATAGATAAATAATCATTTTAATTATTCATACAATTCACCCCAAGAAGGTTGTGCATTCAAATCTGCTGGGGCCTTTTGTGTTGAGTTTGTATGTTCTTGTGCCTGCATGCTTGTACCCCACCTCTCACCCAATGTTAGCATGGATAGGCTATGAGCTTTTTCTCTAATTACATATTTACACTCATTTTACTGCAGGGGTTCACACCTGGAGGTTTTGTGTACAGAAACAGTGGTCACTAAAGGATGGGAGAGAATAATGCATTTGCTTTCGGTTCCCAGTAAGAATTCAGTGCTCTTTCATTTTGTAATCAGTATTACATACACTTGGCTGAGGTGACTCACCCTTTAGCTCATCTACCTTTGTGCGATTTCAGCGCAACACCAAATTAAAACACGTGTTTGAATGAAGGCTCCTCAAGTGGGGTTGTTGACAAAAGGACAACAAACATTTACAGAAGCTGCTGCACCCTTTTTGGCAAGATGAGCAGGAGATGACTTCAGAGGAAAACACAGTAATCCGCTGTTTATGTGGTTTATTTTGGGGATTGAGTATGTGCAACTCCACAGTGTTTTAAAGGCTTTAAGACCACTGGGGCTTCAGCCTTTGTGATTATCGCCTGTATGTGCTGAAAACCAAATAATGGCGGTTGATCACCTCTGATCATGAAATGATGGGAATGGGTTCTGTAAGATGAAGCCATATAAATGGAGACATAGCCGTGACATCATTGCTTTTAAATTTTTCTTGTGTCCATCTGTTAGCAGTGACAGGAACCATCTGGGCTAGTTGGAGAAGGCTGGATGAATGAGGGAGTAGCAGTGCGTGCGTGTGTGTGTGTGTGTGTGTGTGTGTGTGTGTGTGTGTCCATCTGTGTGTTTGTGATAGCACAGCTTATGTATGTGTGAATTTCTTAAGCCCACTTTAACTAAACATTTGTATTTTGGGTTTGTCTGTAGCTTTTTCCTGTGATTGCTGTGACAAAATTGTTCAACCCACCTTCAACTTTGAGCTTCAAGGTATTTAGAGGAGAATGATGTGCAAGATTGTAAGGAATGTGAGGTTTTTGGGTCGTAGTCGAGTTCACCCAGAAACGCTATTCTGGTCTATTCCACTAAGCTAATGCTATTTTATGCAACTCTGCCTGCATTAAAATACGCATGACTGCACAAATACACAACCACTAAGACGCACGCTGCTGCCCACTACCACCACTCTGCCCACACTCTATTTCAGTCTAGAGTTTACCGTTCCAGAAACTGCAGGCCCCACCACATAGAGACGACTGTGTTGGGCTCTCTAACCCCAGTCAGACCAGGCTATTCACTGGGGTGAGGTGGGGCGCTGATGGCGAGGAGGTGGGGTGAAGGTGGTAATGGTGGGTGGGGGACGTAGTGCTATCTCACAGCTGTTTTGCTAAGGACGGCGAGGTCTCTCAGCATAAATTTCACGGATATCACCTCCATCAGAGGGCCATAAAGCTGATTTATTATAAATACAGCTCTCATGTGTTTACTGTGCACATTCTTGGGCCTGCAACATCTTTCAAAGTGAGCACTTGCAGGTGCTCTGGCTCAGTCTCCATGGGGCAGACTGGAGGAAATCAAGGAAAAAGAGGAGAGAAAAAGACAACAAACAGGAGACACAGAGAGAAAGGGGCGATGGACGGGGAGAGAAGGGAGAGATGGATAACTGATGAAGGCAGTGAACTAGGAAAATGTGGCAGCCATTAAAGCAGTGATTAAACTGTGTCTGAGATGATAAGGATAATGGGTAAAGGTATTGAGTTACTTTCTGTCACCCCATTTTCAGCTCCCAGAAAATAAATCTGCAGGTGAGATTCCAGCTAATCAGCCTCTGCTGCAGATGCTGCATTCTTCCACTAGCTGAGATACTCAGATCTAATAGCTTGAGCAGATGGTGGATTATGGTACATGGCATGCCACACTAGCAGATTTTAATTGTGATTTAAGTTGTGGCAATAAATGTAGAAAATCACAAATAAGGTTTATTACAACAAAAGGTCCATTTACTTCACTGGTGTGGAGTTTTTGACAGTATCACAGAGTTCATGTTAGCAGATTGACTCTGCTCAGATGTCATTTTACTGTAGATTATCAAAATCTGAGCAGCTCTGGGGCTTCTCATTCATGTTGACTTAAATATTGATCTTAATGGGTTCAGCGTGCTTCAAACAAACCAGTTAGTACTGGTGCTTGTCCATTGGCATCTCTCATCAAAGTTAGAGGCAGACAATGTTATATAATCCAACACTTCACACCACAGATGCTTTAACAGTTCATGCTTGACTTTGGAAATAGCATTTTTTAAACACTTCCACTTGTCAACACTCATTAATGGCAAATTGACATTATTTTATGAACTCATTAACATTTTTATGCAGAAATAAAATAAAATGGCAATTTTAATAACATTTAAAAGAAGCGAGTTCCACATTTTATCTATGTTTCTTCGCCCTTTTTCATATTAATCTACATATATCAATTAAACAACTTCGGTTTTCAGGCGAGCAGTGAGACAAAATCTGTTCTTTCCACTTTCTGGTCATTAATCTGTTTTTGTGTACCAGTACTGAGGGCGTGGGAAAAGCATGTTTCAGTGATGACATCAAGCTGTATTTAATCTTGTTTATGAAATAAAGACTTGTCACTGGTGATGTCATTGAGAAAATGAAAAGTTCTCATCTTACAGCTCCTGTTTATTTTAAACACTTTAATCCATTCACACAACAGGGTTTCTTTTCCTTAATCTTTGGATTTTGATTGCAAAGCAGTATGACAAAAAGATAGCATCTAAAGGAAACAAAATGGAGTCCAGAGGACTGAGAAGGAAGTATTCTTCACCACAGCTCAGTGGATTAGCTTTCTCTTGATCTCACCTCAGTTTCCGACAGCGACATAGCAGGAAGGAAGAATCAGAAGGGAGGAAGGGAGGAGAAGGTGGATGTTTGGCACCTTGGCTCTGCTTTTGGAACCTGTAAGGGGATCAGCAATAATTAAAAAAGAAGATGGAGAGAGAGACAGAAGAGAAATGTGAGTCATTTCAGAAATGCGAGGGAGCTGCATTCTTTGTGGATACAACAGGAGATTGACTAAACCTAACACCGGGACCTGTGAACACACCACTGAGCTGCATCACCGTGTTTGTCTGACCTCACACATTCACTCATGTATTTTCTTTGCTGAAACATTTCTGATGAAAAGGTGATGCAGACAAGGAAAGAAGCATAGGGAGATTTTGACATAGGAAACACTAAAGAGGTGACTTTGAGGAGATGTAAGTTAAACAACAAAAGGACATCCAGATTTCTGGCATGTGATGAGACAAGGAAGATCATGAAGAGATCTTTCACTTTGATGAAAGCCTTTTAGTGAATCATCAGCGATGAATGTGTTCACTTCTAGCTAAAACAATCCACCCCAACTCTTCTTTCTAATCAATCTTCCTTTTTCCTTCATCCCGCCACAATAAAAGCAGCCCAGGTAAACACTAACATTAAGCTACCATTGTTTTAGAGGCACCTGTTATGCCATGGAGTGAGGTTAGGCTTGGTATTTATTTGCCAAGGCACACACACACACACACACAGCAAAATGTAAACAAATACCCACAGTCATCCTACCACTGATCCACAATCTGGTTTGTGTTTGGTTTCCAGCATTTTTTCACAGGGTGGAAATATTTAGTCCTGATGAAACGTGCATTTATCTATCAGTTTTTTCTCCAGAACCTCTAAAATCAAATAAACGAGGTAGCTCTATTCCCCCCATAAAACTCCATCAAGAGGAATGTTGGTAATCCATGTCTACTCCTCCATCATGCTTTGTTCCTCTCATTACCAACCATGTTGTTCCCATTAAACTTCAACATCCTCTGCTCTTATCAAGATAAATGTGCTGAGATATTATTTCATGTTACCTAAACAAAGAACACAGGTTCACTGCACTGAACCAATTTGCTGCATGGCTGTGGTGTGGTGTCCATCCCAACTTAAGCCTTTCTACTGACTTTCCCAAATGCTTTGCTTATTTTTTTTATTCTTTAACATAAGGAGTTGCTTACTTGGCTCTTGTTAAAAATAGAATATTAACTTTTAGACTAAAATGACTTAATTTTGTTAAAAGATTTTAGAGTAAAGAATGGCAACAACATGTATGTGACAGTAGATTACAACAAGACTGACAGGTTCCACAACACAGGACGTATCAGGACATTTTCAGAAACCTTTTTTTATTACCTTATATGTAGTTGGACATGTACAGATCATCTGATTTCTCAGCAACAGAGAACACATGAAAAAATAGCCCTTTAGTCCTAGGAATTATGTCTATATTGGGCAGTTTTGCACCTCATAGTGGCCATGTTTAGTGACAATTCAGAAGGAAGTGTCCTTTATGCAGCAAGGTGTGGTGGATGTGGTGGCAGATTAGTAATTTAACATTGCAGGTGAAATACAATACTTGTGATAAACAGTTTAAAAGTACCTAAATTAAGACAGCTGAAGCGGAGTCTTTCTTATTCCTGAAATTCCTTTTTCTTAACCAAACCTACATTACCCACAATGCAAGTCAGGCTGCAGAGGTCTTGTAAGCTCACTTCTTTCTAAAACTGCATATCCATTTATTTTTCATCTTCAAATTAGTGGTCCCAGTCAGCATTAAAGTCATTTATCAGACTTCACACAACTTTATACAACTTTTTATTCCCCTACACTTGATTCTAAAGCCACTTTTAACCAAAATTTAAAATTTAAAACCATCATCTCTGCTGTCCGTAAACTATGATTAAGATGGTTAAGGTTAGGCAACTAAAAACTTGGTTCTGGTAAAGAAAAGATCATAGTTATGTTTAAAAACAACAAAACACTAAATACAGGTTTGACACATGATGCACAATATGCTCATCTGCCACACCCTCACTTTCCACTTAGCTACATACAGGGGACACTGCTTCCTGTACTGTCACTGAATGTTGAGTCTAGTCACAAATCACAGCTCATGCTCATGCTCACCCAATATAAACATGTTCCTAGGAACACTTGGCTGCCATGCAGTGACTGTCCTCTGAGCTGTTGGTTTTCTGGATGCAACAGAAGCCTGACTAAACTCAACGCCCGGAACAGTGAACACACCACTGAGCTGCATCATTGTGTATGTCTGACCTCACACACACACACTCTCATTTATCTGATGCAAAGTTGAGACTGAAAATGAAAAAGAAGTGTGGTGATGGGATCACTTTGGGAGTGTGGGAAGTGTTGTTTCCCAGAAACATAGATATTAAAGAATCAAAATATAAAAATAAAAGTGCTATCCAGGTCTAGAAAAACTAAGTGAACCACATAACAGACTGTTAAACAAGATTATATTATAGTGGTGTGACTTTGAATTAGGTTTTTTTAATCTTGAGACAGAACCTGGAAGGTATTGTTTCACTTCATTTCTCTATGCTGCTACTGTCTATCACGTCAATGCTCTCCACACAAACTGCAGACAGAGGATGAGACACAGAGACTGAGAGCAGTGCAAGGCAGAGAGAAAGATAGAGAGCAAGGACAAGAATGAGTACAACTAGCCAGTGTGTGAACAAGCTCTTATTTATTGACTTTCAGGGGGAAACTTTATTAACCTGCCCAGCCTTGAATGGAAGACTCCTGCTGTTGGCACTTAGGTTGTCATTACTGCTGTAGAGAGCCACAGGGAAGGCCCTCGCCTTGCCCAGCGCTGCCTGTGGCTCCATTGTCCAGTTCCCCATCATCCAGCAATTGAGTGCTACAACATTTACAATAAGATTGCCCTTTGTTGAGTATCACCGCTAGGCTCACAGACCTTTCTCCCCTCACCTGTCAGCAATCAAATTATGGTGGACAAATCCACTGACTCCAGTTTTGTTCCCTTTGTCTGTCAGTAAAAATAGGAGGTGCCTGTGGCAGACTTTTTGTTAAGGTTGCCATTGGTGAAGTGGGTGATTGCAAAAGAATTAAATTCCCCACAAGGGTAACAACAAACAACCAGCTTGGAAGGATAAAGAACCCAAATGGGAGACATTGAGTCACTGTTGCTTATAATTGAGTGAGTGTTGACCCCTCAGATAAGGAAGAGTATTCTGATTTCACACACTTCCCTGTCAATGAGAAATTCAGCCTTGCTATTTTTGTTGTTGTGGTTATGATAATTTTATACTCACTAAACTAATATCTGGACCAACCTAAGAGTATGTAAACCAGCCAGTTTATCCACATCACAGCATTTGAAGGTAAAACTCAAAATGAGTGCTTCTGAAATGTTGTTACTAATCCATCATTGCACAGAAAATGTTGAGACAAAACCTAGCCTATAACCTGTGCAGTCTGTGGAAGAATTGTACCATTTTACCTGTGTTTTCACTTCCAGGTTGTTCATAACCTGCATGTCCATTTGGCTGTCCATTCTGATTCTTACTCTTGGATTTCTTCAGTGTTACTGAGTACCCAGGTCTTAGCAATTGATTGATAAGTACAATTGCATTATTAGTAATAAAAATAATGACAAAAAGTACAAAAGTAGACCCAGACTGAATGAAAATTGAGTTTTTCTTTGCACAGGATAAGTATAATAAGGACAATCGGCTTTATTTGGCCAAGTATGTTACACACAAGAAATTTGTTTCCGGTACAGAACCGAGGCAGCCATTTGCGGCACCAACTCACACCAATGGCTTTGACCATCGGGGGCAACTTGGGGGTTTAGTGTCTTGCCCAAGGACACTTTGACATGTGGACTGCAGGCACCGAGATTCGAACCTCTGGTTGGGAGACAACTGCTCTACCCACTGAACCACAGTTGCAAAAGGAAAGCCTCATCTATTCCAAGAGTCCATAATATGACTGTCATACACAGTATTTAATAAAGCCAGCTGTCAATATGAATCTGTCTCTGTTGGTGAATTAACATGACTCTGATGTTGCCCCAGAAAGTTGGACTGTCACTGAGAAGATGGGAGCATAGATGGGTCATTCTCCTGAGTGATACTTCCTCTAAAGTGCATAGTGTCAATGGCTGACTTTCAGCAGAAGAGATAAAACCCAGCTATCCTGGCTTTTATCGTCCTTCCTGGGCTCAGGGAGCACTGATACCACCCATTACAAGGACAGCACTGAGGCGAGCCTGGATGCGTAGGCTTTGGTATGTCTGCAGCTAAAAGGAGTATCTCTGTGTATACTTGTGTTTGTGCTCATCCGCACACTCGCATGTTCACTAAAAAAAGAGGTAGGAGAGGAGAATTATGGTGATAAACCCTAAGTGTGTTCAGCGTTGTAAAGTCTCTTTATGCAAGTGTGTATTTATTTGTTTTCATCCAGGAAATTAGGTAACTGGAAACCAAGAGCAGTTTACAACCAAACATCCACAAATATACAAGCTGCACATCCAACTTTTAACCTTACTTAGCCAACATGTACTCTGTGGACCCCTCAGGCAAACATTATGTTGATGATCACAGCTCAACAAAAATAGTGTCGCAGTGTCAGCTGTAGGCTTGGCCATCCATCCGCCCAGTGCCCAGGAACAAACAATTAATTTGTTTATACACTGTTGGAAACAATTTGATAGCAGACACTAGATTTCCTGCTTTTGCTTCTTTGTGTGCAACTTTGGCTCTCATTCCTATCAAACTGGCCCACAGTTCTGAACATGCATGAGAGCTGAGCTGATTAACTGTAGCAACTTCCCACAGATTACCAGTCAACTAACAGTTACAGGTCAGCCCTGCCTGCCTTCACAAATACCAAACTGTAAACAAGTCAAAGCACGACATAAGCACATTTCAGTCCAGCTTTGCTGCAGACCCGCAAAGCTGTTTCCTCCAAAACACTGCTGATATGATTTTAGTTATTTTTATTTTAAAATGCATGTGGTTTAAATGAAGTGTCAGCGTGAGTGTGTATGGAGTGTGGAGTGTGAGGAGTGTTAATAAGGTGTGGAATGATGACCTTTGCCTGGCCTAAATGAACCTTTATGCATAGCAGCCTTGGAGAGATTAATAGGTATTGCTAGGCAACATGAACAAGTGGTCTGCAAATTCTCTCATTAGGCCGCGTCAGCACCAAACTTACAAGCAGTGTTTAGATGTGAACTATAAAGCTATGATTTAATTCCTATAAATTATCTGCATGATTTTTTTTAAATGCTAAAACTAATGACTTTTAAGTGATTGTTTGTATAATTGGTGCTCATTGCAAACAAGGAATAAACAGTATTCCTAAAGCTTTTGTTCACTGTTCTGTCTCTTAACCTCACAATCAACTATATCTCCAAAGCAGAAGCCATGTTTATTGATGTCTGCATGAATAAAAATGTATTGTCGACTTCTAGACTCATTCATTTTCTGACTCCCAAAACTTCTCTTCCACCCCTCGTGTGCTGTTAGCCAGTGTCTGTTAACCAGCCTGCTCAAGAGAAGAAACAGAGACGCTAGTAAGATAGATAGACTTGTAAAAATAGATATTATAACATAAAGGCACAGCCACTTTCTCTTTCTTTTCCTCCTTCACTTGCTGTGTCTTCCTCTCTGTCTTGGATCATTCTATCTGCTCCGTCATGTGTCTGGGCAAGGCTGAAGCCACTTTTGTGGTGCTTTTCAAGAGGAACCCCTCTGAGGCTTGGGACAGGCAGTCGGCCAGCTTCCAGAGTAAACATATAATCATCCTTCGGACAGCTATGATTATATCTGGGACGTGAAGGAACAGAAGCAAATGAGAGCCAGGCAGATACACAGTAGCAGAGGTAAAATAGAAAGCCGTGCACTTAATATTTGTTTTCTGTCATGAAATAAAGCTCAGGTTGTGTTTGGGCAAACAGTAAGGAGAGGGTTTGATAAAAAAGCAAGTCAGCTCACAGCCTGTTGTGGCGAGTCCAGAGTTTTGTTCTTCGTAGTTGCAGTTTTGCGTAAGCATGCATACACAGATGTTTAATGTTACGACACGTCTGTGTCCATGCATATACACACACAAACGCACACAAGCACACACACGCACACCTTGTATGCACATCTCCACCCAAGTACAGTTGAACCACACAAGAAACAGTGGGTGGTTTCAGGGCCAGTATAGGGAGCTCCCCTAAAGCCTGTTCTTTAATTCAACATCTTTGAACAGAGCAACTTTCATGCGGTTAACTAACTAGCAAGTTCAGTGGTCACCTTCCATTTCAGCAGGCCACGCTGAAGGGAAATTGATTACAGCTCCTGGATGGAACATCAAATTGCTTCCAGCATGCTTTTTTTTCTCAAATTAAAAATGAATTTGGCCAGTGAGTACCTGTTTTCCTATGCATCACCTGACTCAGTTTGAAACCAGCCAAGCCTTCATCTTTTATGTAAAAGTTCCCCTTTAATTTTCCTCGTCTGTGGTGCCTTGAGGCAGGTTGGATGGGGGTGGGGAAGGGTGACATCACACCATTTAGGCAAATTCCATATGAAAGAAAAAAGGGAATAACTGAAGCTATTCTTTGTAAAATAGTGGAAACACTATGAAGTTATAGGAAATAATTAGTTGATAATTAAGCAACCTAAAGAACCCACCACACACACATATTGTTTTCACACATCATTACTGCCTCCCAAACATACAAAGCAGCGTACATGTGCACACAAACACGCACACAAACACAGAGGAGACTGAGAGAAGCTGTCTCCAGGGCCTTAGGTTCAAGCATCAGGAGCAAAAGGGACTGAGGAAGGAGAGCTGAGGGAGTGGGCTGCAGCTGGGGTGAGGAGAAGGCATGTTAATCATCGTTATCCTGTCAACAACAAAGAGTGAGCCTCACCCAAATGCCCTGCTCAGTAGCCATAATAACACTGCGTAGGTATCACTGTGAGTCAGACAGAGGTGTCACTGGAGTACATAGAAGAAGTAACAGTAAACGTAGTGTGATGATGCAGTTTCAGGAGTAAAACAGGATAGGGCAAAGTAAGATGGAAAAACCAAACCTCAAGTCGTTGCTTTTCTCCCTTAAGTATCACTTAATTACAACCACAGGGTTTTTTTGGAGAGGGATTTCACACACCTGCCCCAATGAAATAAATTATCATCATTGGCTGGTGTCTGGCATGACTTATTGCTTGTAATCCCCACCCATCCCCATAAACCCAGCTACTCACCCGCAGGACACATGGATACATGCACTATTACATTAACTTTATTTCTATATTGTATCTATATGACATCAGCTTTAATCATTCTACATCTTGAAGGGGCCTCTAAAGTCATTGTCATTTCTCTGCCTACACACACAAATGCACACTTTTTAGTTTAGCTCTGCAAACATGCTGTTTCAAGCTCCATTAATTGAAACACAAGCCTTTCCTGCAGTGACCAGACTGCGACCCCACACTGGGTCACATTACTGAGCAATGGACATGTTTAGATTTTTCACTCCAAAAGAAAACATCATTAGGATCCAAGAATGGATTTCACTTTTCCCTTATGTCTGCAACTTGGAGGTAATGGCTGCCCCCCAAACCTATCCCCCCACTCCCCTTCAAGGACCGTGGCCTTAGACCTGACCTTCAACCTACTGGCCTTCCACGGTACATATACACACGCACACACACAGACACAGACTACATTTTTCTGCATTTAAAAATTTAGAACAGCATTGCCATTTACACAAGTGCAAACTGTCTCATTTATTTCCCTCTTCCATCTGGACTATCTCTGCTCCAGCAGTTGTCTGATCTGACACTCAGCCTGATAATAGGGTCAGGCCCAAGTGAAACCAGAAACAATTTGTTTTGGTCTGAGCTATCATTCTATTTCCCAAAAGCCATGCCTCTCCCTTCTCTCCTCTCAGCCCCTCTTTGTATTTCTTGCCAAGAAATAAAAGGCATGAGTTTAGACACAGTTACAAAAAGCAGCTGCTGAGTAGCTTTCCTCCTAGAAATATACTAAAGGCCAGTCCAGATTTACATATCTTGTTCCAAATCACAAACTGCATGCCTTTTGAAGAGCCCCAAGGCTGAAACAGGGCCTTCTTCTTGCTCACATGGAGCAGCATTTCAGACCCCTCCTCTGGAAAGAATAAGAGAGGAAGTGGAGAGGCCACACTCACCCTAAGGCAGGAAGTGACATACACTCAATGACACTAGGCAGCAGTTGTTTTGAATCTTGTAAGACAAAAAGAAAATTCTTAAGAGCAGCGATAGAGTCAAGGGAAGAGGATGAGGAAAGGAAAAAAGTAAATTTGATTAAAGTCGTTGCCTACAGCAGCATTTCCAGTTCTAAACATGTCCATCCTAAACCCGCTGATGTAAACACAGCATGCTCTCTGACCTTTGTGGTAAACATCTGTTCAGGGATAGGCTTTCACCCTCATTTGAGAACTGCCTGACATGACATTGATGAATCCACTTTTAATCACCAAAAGCAACACATAAAATGAATCTTCATTATCTACTTAAGCAACTAAGCAAACACTGCTGTCTCGTGAGTACCGGAACTACAAGTAAAGCTGTACAAGCTACCTTTGCTGACACAAATAAAACAAAAGTTTCAAGTTTGTGATTAGACAAAGTGTGAGTTTTAAGTATCAAATGCTTTTGGGATAAAGAGTGTCAAACTTTGTACTAATTTATTTCAGGGTAAACCTCTCTTCATTACCTCCAACCACATCAGCAATTATCACAACCTCTATCTATGCTCAATCTCACCACCAAAAACAGTTCACATGTTAGTCCAGTCATTGGTATCATTAGAAAATGGAGACAACAGGAGTCTAGGTGCCTGGGGAGACATGAAGATATGCCTTGGGAGAGAATAAAGACCCTTGAAAGGCTTAGCAGCAGCCGGTGGGTTCAGGACCTGGGCCTCGTAAGGGAGCCACAGCTAGGCTGAAGAGGGGGAAGAAGAAGGCAATTAAAAAAGAACTACAAGTGGCCTTAGCACTGAGCACCAGCTGACTTTTATCATGTCATAAAATACCTAGACACAGGACAGTGGCAAAGAGAGAGAGAGAGAGATTGAGAGAAATGGACAAAGAGAGAAAGAGTCTGAGATTGAGGTAGATGGGTGGTGTGACTGTAGTGTGGACTAGGGCTAGACCTAGCTGGACCACCACTGAGAAAAGGGGTGAGCTATTAAGACAGACAACTTCCTACTGGAGTCTGATTATCCCCCGGAGGCCCAGGGAGAACCCTATTAAAACCTCCTAATTAAGATCGGACCATGTATAGATGACTTAATGAGTCTAGGGCACTAAAAGAGGAGAGGGAACAAAGAACTGATAAAGAGAGTGTCCACTTACTACTCTGGGGTTGCTGTCTCTGCACCTCCCTGCCCTCAGATGTCTAGTCAAAAAATTATAACAATCAACTCAATAGGTTATAATCACACACAGCCAAAGAGACAAATCCAAACACAGCATAGTCCGATTTTAGAAATTAAATGTACAAATCAAAAGTTAACTTACAGTATTTGTCCTAAAATCTGTCACTGTTGTGTCACAATGGAAATATCCTGGCAGTCCCCTTTGTGTGGAGTTTGCTTATCTGAGAGAAGTCCTTTATTTCAAAAAAGCAATAATAATAATTGTCACATGCCACAAGTGTGACTTTAAGTGCGGATGTATGGAGACCTGTCCACAGTATTTCAGTTTTATTCCCATTGACCTTTAATATGAATAAGGAGTAGGAAAATGTGTTATTTGCCTAACACTGGGCCTTGATCATAAATGCCTATTCATTAATTTTTTTTATTAATCATTCACAGAGCATGCACAACAACTCACACTTTTTTGCTTTAGGGACAAAAATTGAACTCCAACTAAGCAACTGGACCCTCAGCATCTGATAAGTCCTACAGTACAAACAGAGTGATAAGCTCTTATAGGTCATTCGTCATACCGCTCCCCCTCAAGCACCATGTATCCTGGTCACCGCCCCCAATGACTGATAACCCACACTGATCCTACCTGTCCCTTTAAGAACAACAAATACTACATCTTGACACCAGCTTTTTTTAAGTCACCCTAAGCATGTACACAAATGTATGTGTATGAGCTTATGCTTACGAGTATTCTTCATTTACACTACACTGCATCCACACCGCACTTAGGACCACATTGTAAAATCCCTGTTAGGCAAATCATACAATACTTATGATAATGCAATGAGCACAAATGGTGCAATAAAAGTGTTGGCAGTAGAGCTGGAATCCTTTCAATAGGCACTTCTAATGACTGCAGATGGATTGGTCTTTCCACCCTTCTCTTGTTTGGTGACATGCTGCGTGTCATAAAGAGGCATTTTGTTCTGTCACAAAAGGGCTTTGGGGTGGTATGAGTGCGCCACTTTGTGCCAAGGCAAAGAAAAAAAAATGAAAGCATGTGTGACAGCTTGAGGAAAAAGAGGTTTAGAAGAATGAATGATTAATAACTGTTTAGAAAGCAGAGGGTAGTCAGACAGAGATGAGATGAAGGAATCCTACAAGTTTATTTCCATAGCTCCCTCCTGCAGATCCCTTTAGCATTTCAGTCCAGGTCAAAGCATAATATGTGACACCCCAACAAGAAAGGGATGTCATTAAAAAAAAAGTGTCCAAACAATCAAATAATAGTTGAACCTAATGGAACTTTTTCTTTTAGCCAAACTAAAAAAGCAACTTGGAGCATGAAATGTGGCTCCAATTGTTTCTCTGTGTGTATCCACCCATAGGGCTAGAGTAAGTTTACTGGCAGGCAGAAGGAGGGGAGTTTAGGGAGGGGATGCTGAGCTGAGAATGCCAGGAATGTCCAGTCCTGTTTACAACCTGGGCCAATTCACACCTGCAGGTCAGGGTGCTATCACCATCCCCGACCCCTCCTCTCTTTTCTGCCTCCCTCATTACAAGAGGGTCAAGCTCAGAGGTGACCTAATTAGAAGCTCATTACATCAGAGACAATCTCCATTAGCATGCCAAGATGGCCTGTTAATCCATTAGCACCAAAGAGGCTCCCAGTGCAGTCTTTACATTCCTGCCCCTGTGGCCCCCAATCAGGGCCCCTGCCACACACAAACATACACTTATATACTGTATGTATATAACAAATAACGCTAACATTACCACAAATACAAACAACAACAACAAAATGTTAATAAAACATTAGAACTTATCAGTAGAAATAATGAGTTTGTCAAGTATTTTCCTCTAAAAAAATATCGTTATCTACTGGTGGCCAGTATGCTTCTAGCTGAATTATAGCTACAGCGTCAGTCATTGTTTTAACACAGCATATCATCATTTGGCAAAAAGGCTGACCTGCCACCACCAGGATACAGGTTATAGTAAATATAGTTGAGAAAACTGAAATATGTCACTTTAATTTCCTGAAGTTATATTGGTTTTATGAAATTTGCCATTGACATAGAAATCCATTTTCATTTTTAGTGGGACACAGCCAGCGAGAAGGTTAGCAATTTCGATGAGGTGGCAATGTACTGACTCTTCAAGCTCTTTAGGTACAGTGAGATCGGCAGAGGAGGGGGAAGTGTCAGCTACTTCTTTGCTTTTATATGATTGTGGTTTCTGACCAGGGCTCCACCTGAGTGTTTTGGCTGGAGAACAGGCTGCAGTCAAACTCAAAGCACATTAGCTCTACTCTGTCTTTCTACATCTGCTGAAGAGCATGTGCAGCTCCAAGATAAATCGTTCCTCCCCCTTTTGACCATTAGAGAGAAATGAAAAAAAACTCAAAACTGAAAGTCATATTTCAGCAAGCAGTTTTCTGGCACTAAAATTGCAATGTTACAACCCTTTAAATACTTTTGTGTATTTGCCCAGAGTCTGCTTGTTGTTATTGTACAGCTCCAACTGTTTTAAAAAGTGAAAAAGTACAGATCCTGTTAAAGTAAGGTGCTAAACTAGAGTAAAGCAAGTGTCATCATGAATTTCCTTGCTACTTTTTCCATTGTTTACCTCCATAAATGAACTTCTCTCACTTTGTTGGCTAAGGCCGCTAAAGTGCTGGCTGCAGCTGTGGAGTTGTGCCCCAGTGCTAGGGACTGAAAGAGTCCGTATCTATCTCCTCACTGGGGACCTGGGACACACTGAGCCCCACTACCTTCCCTTTGAAAGCTCTCCCCTCTGGTAACTGGCAGACCATACAACACTCAGAGCTTTGTAAGTGAGTCCATTGTCGGAGGCAGATTGAGAGGAAAAAAGGGGGCTAGCCCTAGGGAGAGAAAAGCAAGGTGAAACAAAAAGGCCTGGCTCTGTGGTCTGAAGAGGGCAGGAATGGATCAAAGGGCTGGGTGCTGACCTGCGGCCTTTGTCCGTCAGACAGCCCTGGCTTCATTTAACCTCTCTCTGCAGGCTGGCAAAGCCCGCTGGGATATCAAACTACACAGAAGCCATGCCCTATGGGGACATCTCAGTGCCTCCTCTGCAACCCCCCACCTATGCTTCTGTCTCCTCCTCCACCCCTCCACCTGGGACAATATGACAGGTAAAAGTGGACTGGAGGAGTTGGTCTGTGCATCGCTCCAACCTGTCAGGGATACACCACAAAGAGAGCTGAGCCCTCTTTCCGGATACCCAGCGGCCAAGACTTACCTTACTATACGCATTCACACGGCCTTGCTGCCTCTCTGATCAGGCCCCACTGGGAGGGCCATGGCATGGAGGGAATCACAACAGAGCTGAGCTCTCATTCGCTCACCTGGGGATGGTAAACCTCAGCTATGTGGCAAACAAAGGTGAACTTAGGGGATATTTGCTGTATTGTTTAGTTGTGGAAACTTAAATCTTCTAACCTTAATGAACTGTTGAATAGAAAGGATTTTCTATGGTTCAAGGGGCCATGTGTGACTTTTGAAAACCTGTCCATCATGCTTTCTATAGGGGCAGGCCTAACAAGCACATCCTAGAATATGTTCTCAGACAGTAAAATAAAATTTTCAGCAACTGCATTTAAAGTGCATTGCTACTATTAGCCCTGTTATCACATGCACTGATATTGAGCATGTCATTCACACAAAAAAAATAATGACCATTTAAACTGCTGGCTTTAAGTGAAGGCCCTGCTCTCTCTTATTTATCATGAAATGTAAATTATTAAAGGATACAAGTGAGTATTTCCAAAAGATCTTCCAAACAAAAGCAGTTTGCAGGATTACTGGGTTGTTCTGCCCCAAAATGAAGCCAGAGCACAACGTGTGGAACAGTTGAAAAGGAAGAAGGAACCTAGGATTGGGAGGCAAATGGAAACAGATTGAATACCTGTGCTGAGATGAGGATGGAGGCCCTAACTATGTTGGGAACGAAAGCGGCCTAATTGTCCTGCTTTCATTAGTGTGCTGAGTGAAGCCTCTGCTGAGGCCTCGATTCCCAAGACTCTCAGATAACAAGTCGCTTCCCACACTGAGGCTTTCTGTTTTCAGTTTCCTCTCCAATAAAACCAACCAGAAAGCTAGAAAGAGGGGGGAGGGGGTGGCAAGAGTGATAGACAGGTGGGAAAAGGGGAGAAGGGACCCCATGGTCTGCTGTTATCTGTCTAAGGCTGCATTCTGACTGAGTTTCAAAGGTGTGAAAAAACGAGAGTCCTCTTCATTTATTTCTATGGGGGATTGCGTTCACTGCAGCCAGCACCAGCACCACGGGGGGCTTTGGCAAAATGACACAATCCTGTGTATCAAAAAAGTTGGATCTGATTCAACTTTTGCCACACCAGACAGTGACACGATCCAGCAACGGGGTTGTGTTGAGCAATAACATGCGGGGGACGATCGGGATGTGGACGCCCACCAGAAGAAAACTTTTATTAGCAGCATGGCTAACCAAACACAACGGAAAGTCACTGGATGTAAACATAAATGAAGTTGACTTGTCACAGTAGCAATAGTTTGGTTTATTTTCCCCAAAGCCAACGAATGGCTGTCAACAAGGCATTTCTGATCACTGCACTAAGATATCCCACCCCTGGCGATGAACCCCTCTAGCCCTGACCAGACCTCCAGCTCCAGCCTTTCAAGTAACCAGGTTAACTTTCTCTCTAAGAGCTGGTACTGAAAGATAAAGTACACACTGAAATGCATAAATGTAACGGACTGAGTGAAAGTGGAAGGCCATTTAGGTAATACCAGCCATCCTGTTATTGATAGGCTCTTCCTAGGGTTATATAGGACTCTCTGTGCAGCTGGCTGGTGTATGCAGAGAATGTTATGTTTATCTGAGGACCTGACACAGTCATATAGGTGCAAATATTTCAGATGTACAAAGGTCAGTGCTGCTGAGGGTTTAACCAGCTGCCAACTGCTACCATGTTATACAATCAATGTGCATTTTGTATATAACAACAAAGTTTCTTGATAATAAACGGTTTGTTGAAATTCAAGAGACTTTGTCACATAGTTTGCACCAGTTAAAACTGTTCTTTTTTAGTTTTTGAGTCTGTCTGAAAACATGGGTGGAACATCCCCACATACA
>NW_018128021.1:749866-787963 GCF_001952655.1 Monopterus albus | reverse complement strand
TAATATTAGATAAATACTACTTCCTGTCATATATCCTTCATCTCTCTTGTGTCACAGACAAATATGACAGAACCACTTTTGAACACTTTTAAATATTCAAACAAATGTGCATAAAGCACACACAAGCACTCACACAGTCATCAAACCACATACAAATAGCAAGGAAGAATTTATAATTCTTTCTTGTCAACACTGAGAATACCGAAGAAGGGATTCAAACTTAGACACATTGAGATGAGAGGCAGCATGGACACAGAAGTGAAAGACATGTACACACAAACACACAACCACAGCTAAGCTGCTTCTTATTTAGAGGTTCCATTACACAGCGCTCACACATGCACATCAACAAATGGTCCTAATCTAACCTCCCTGCTCTGCCCTGTTCGCTCACCTCTACTGATAGCAACTGGAGGACACTCAGCCAGCACGCTGGATCGAGGGTGAGAGGTGAGGGAGGGACAGAGAGGAGAGCAAGCGGGTGTTTGTGTTGGAGAGGTAGGGTGGCAGGGGTGATAAACTGTGACCTTTTCCTCATACTGCAACATGCCTAATGGTTGCTCTGAGTGCTCCAGCTCAAGGTGTCTGGGCCTCTAAATGGAGGGGTATTTTTATACTCCTCACTCATACACACACTCACATATTAACAAACACTGTGAATGCTGTGTATAGCTGACGTCTGGGTGCACCACAGGGTGAGTGAGGGCTAGCGAGTTGGCATGCAGCACTGGCAGTACTCAAGTTCCTGATAGCTTTCAGGGGCCTTTGATGTTCTATGCATCTCCGGCCCCCTCACCACTCCACCACCCTGGCCTCCCCCTTGCAGGAAATTGCATTCTGTCCATTGCTATAGCAGATAAATGAGGCAGGAGAGGGGCTGCACACTGTCACCAGCCAACCTGGCCTGTCTCATGCTGCAACCTGCAGTGCATTGGCTGTGTGTTGTCCCTATCCTGCACCCACGGCTGGCCTCGGGGAGGCACACTTACACACACAAATGTAGACAGGCATGTATACACAGACACATACACAGAACTGTAGACAAGCACTCCGTTGTATAAGTTCACACATACTCAATCATGGTAGCTCAGATATGTAGATGCTAACAAGTTCAATACATACATGAATTAACATGGAATTATATGGGCACTCACAGCTATAAAAAGGAAATAGGCACATTCTAGGTACTGCAAACACACTAGGAGTGCAAACACAGTGCATGCATACTCACTCTCTGATATTAGCTATAGCATCAGACAAGGATAACAACACTTGTCACACTTACAGCTAGCATGTCACATGTTATTACATCATGGGGAGAGTTTTATTATCCCTCCACAGACATTGTCTGGGAATGTCAAAAAATAATACAAAGGAACTACTAATGCAATGGGGACCCCACTTGTACTTATGGATATGGAAGTGACAAGAAATACATGAGAAATTGCATGTGTATATGTGGATGTGTGAGGTCATGCTTTGTGATGTTTGCGATTGTGTGTAAGTGTGTACATGTGTGCATATACATACATGTCTGAGGCCATGGCCGTATGGGAAATTCACTAGCCTCAGCCAACAAATATGTTTGATTCGTGTTGCCCTACATGAAACAGGGTCTGCTGTAGCAAAATGATTTATAGCTACAAGGTGATGTCAGTCCTATTGCAGCCCAGAGGTACACCCCCACCCTCCATGCTACAGGCTTGTAGTTTTTACACAAGCAGGCTAAAATGGTGCTCTCAGATTTTCTACATAGTAGTCTTAAAATATTTCAGTCAAATTAAATTTCAATGTAATGATACACAGTACACCCCACTGACATTGACTCCCATCTTTGTGAGGCATTGTCATATAGTTTCAGAGATATTTAAGGAACTTTCAGTGTGCACTGCCATGTTCCCAAGCATTACGTTTTATGTTGTGTATGATTCACTGAGGCCATGAGCACGTTCATTATATGGAACATTTGTTACTTTATTGTCATTTACCTTCCTGCTCAATAGGCCTCCTCTTTCCTTCAGTCTAATGACTGAAAATGTTTGGCGTAGGCTGAAGGTAAACTGCTCCCTGTTCTGAGCTGTGTGTGTCTTGTACCAGGAGAGAATGTACCAGAACTATTTTTACTCTTCGCTTTCATGGGTTTTTTTCTCAATGTCCCCATTTAGACACATATTTGAAGAAATATAAATGTCAAGCATAGGTGTGTCCACAAGTGTTTGTAAATGAGTTTCTAAAATCACAGCACTTTTAATTTCTGC
Organism: Monopterus albus; assembly: GCF_001952655.1. Lineage (NCBI taxonomy): Eukaryota > Metazoa > Chordata > Actinopteri > Synbranchiformes > Synbranchidae > Monopterus > Monopterus albus. The sequence goes on along the minus strand of NW_018128021.1, from coordinate 785,705 downwards.
CCTCCAATCTTTGGCAGGGCTAGCATATTATTGTGCATTACTGCTTACATGAGATAAGACCAACAGTATCCATAAGATATTGCTATTTTACCATAAAAAGGTTAAGTTAATTTCAGAAATGTATTCAAAATAAAATGTGTCCATGTGTGTTTCCATCAATTACCTTCATGTAAATATAATAAAGAGAACTTTTCAAGACTTCACACATATTATGATGCATTATTAATGCATCATAGGGCAGCATGGTGACGCAGTGGTTAATGCTGTCGCCTCACAGTAAGAAGGCTCTGTTTTCAAGCCCAGGCCAACCCGATGTCTTTCTGTGTGGAGTTTGCATGTTCTCCCTGTGCCTGCGTGGGTTCTCTCCGGGTACTTTGGCTTCCTCTCACAGTCCAAAGTCATGCAGCTTAGGTTGATTGGTGACTCTAAAGAGCCCCTAGGAGTGAGTGTGGGTGTGTGTGGTTGTCTGTCTCTAAGTGTCAGCCCTGTGATGGACTGGCGATCTGTCCAGGGTGGACCCTGCCTCTTGCCTAATGTCAGCTTGGACTTGTATTTCTGTGTATTCCTGCCTAAAACTGCACTTTTATAAATATAAGGCTGTATCTCTTTTCACCCAGGCACTTTTTAAAAGTCACAGTGGTAAAGGAGAGGGGATGGACTTTAATTGGGAAAGTCCCAGTTACATGCATATACCTTGCGCTTCATTTTGGGGGGTTTCTGATGGAGCAGAGGTAAATAATAGTGAATGGCAGCATGACATGAATGCCTTTTCTACAGCTGAACCAACACCATGATATATGTTTCCATCTGCCATTACTGTATCTTGCCTTTTGTCAACAGCAACACTCATTCATTTTCTAAACTGCTCAGTCCCAAACGGGGTCACTGGAGCCAAATGCAGCCAGCAATCGGGCAAAGGCAGGGTCCACCCTGGACAGGCCGCCAGTCCATCACAGGGCCGACACGCAGACAAACAACCACTCACATGCACGGGCAATTTTAGAGTCACCAATCAACCTAAGGTGCATGTCTTTGGGCAGTGGGAGGAAGCCGGAGTACCTGGAAAGAACCCACGCAAGCACAGGGAGAACATGCAAACTCCACACAGAAAAGTCGTCAACCCACAACCTTCTTGCTGTGAGGCAACAGCGCTGCAACAGCGGTACCCACCGCGCCACCGTGCTGCCCTCTCTTTTACCACAATTGTCATCTGCTTTTTTCCAGTTTCAGGCCTTTCCACTTTGATTTTTATGGGCTAATTGTGGAAAAAAACAGGTGGATGAAAACATATTCATTGAATGCTCTTGTACTGGCATATGATAGCAGTCATATTGCCATACCCTGCAGAACATGTACAGAGTGAGATATAAGTGACAAGATGTGAGTTTCACAGCACAGCTGATTTATGTAATTCAATGTCAGTGAAAATTTAACATATCCAATCTACATTGTTTTCAAGAAGCTTAGCTTTGAAATTTAAAATAGAATAAAAGAGATGGATTTTAATTAGCAAACCCACTTTCACCCTTTCCTCTGTGTAACCAGCAACAATTGGGGGTTGGGGGTGATCATGCATGTGCTGAGTGAAGAGAGCAAGGACACCATGTGGTTCTCTGCTGTGCAATACACACACCAAATGCACATGCACACATCAACCCCATTACCCAAAACCATCTCCGCAGCTGACCCACATCATTCATCCTCTCTTGAGCTGCAGGAGAGCCCCCTTACACATCAGCGAGCTTCTGATTGACAGGCCGTGAAGATACACCAACATGGTCTCCATTTAGCTCAAGTACCACACCACCATCACCTCAGACACCCCCAGCTACCCTCCTGTCAATGTCCCAGGGGAAAACACACTTGAGCCAAAGTGTTTCAGAGCAGGATGTTTCCTGGGGAGAAAAGGTTTCGTCTCGGGTCAGCATGCATTGCTGTGATGGACAGTGCTTTTTCACGGGTTTGTGGGAGGGGGCCAACCAGCTTACGGTGAGAGAAAGGGATGGAAAACGAAGAAGACGAGGGGTACTGAGAAGTAGAAACAAGTCGTGTGGATATTTGAAGAAGCAAACCACGGCATAGTTAGGATGGCACAAGTGTGTGTGTGTGTGTGTGTGTGTGTGTTTGAAAGTGGACGTTTTGTGAGTGGGTGGTAGGGTAGCAGGGTGTCTGGGGGTTATAGAATTTGGAGAGGTGAGGAGGCAGAGGGGGTGCTGAGGGTGTTTAGTCTTGAGAGGAAACATTAGCAAAGCAGAGGAGGAAAAGCTGCCAAATTAACTTCTCACCCTTTCAATCACACCCCTGAGAGTTCCTGCCCCACTTTACTTCTGCTGATCTGGCTCCACTTTTTGGATGAAGGAGTTGTTTCTTTTTTTTAACCTTTTTTTTGTAGCATAACATTGCACCCTCATACCAACCCAAGCAGAACCCTATGACCTTCTACACCCCTCCCCATGTATCTCTTCCATCTTCATCCGCTGTGCTGCATGCTTGTTTCATTCACTGGACAAAATCTGCTACTTCCGCAGCCATTCAGGACCTCCCTTTGCTTCCACTCCTGAATCTGCAGCAGTAGAAGGGCTTCAAATGCACCTGTCCAAAATATTTGTGATTTAGAGGGTCCAGGGCCTGTTAAGCACTTTATAAAACTGGTTTTGAAAAGTGCTATTATAAATAAAGTTTTGTTTACTTACTTGCAAACTCATACCTTGTTAAATACATAAAACACTGGCCAAAAGAATAAATCAAGCCCCCCAAAAAAGAAAATTAAATCCCTTACTGTATTACATCAGTCCAGGAGGAGAAAAAAATCACATTACTGTGGCTGGATGGCTTCACTTTTGTAAAGGCATCCATGTGCATTCAGCTCAACCTGCTCCAGCCTGAGCACCATGATCTGCACTGTGGTATTACATCTCAGCCCTCTCAGCCCTCTCTTCTACTCTCTGCTGTCTGAACCCCACCCTCCCTGACATGCCTATACAGAGCCATCCCAGCATAATTTGTTTGTATTTGTGTTAACTGTCCTGACTTAAAGACCCCCCCCCCTCGGTTTTGTTTCTATCATGTACCAGAATTGGAGGTTGGTTGCTACTCTCTGGGCCCCTTCAATCTAAAATAGATGATTAGAGTCATTCTGCAAGACAAATGTAACTTTTCTGGACCCTCTAAATCTGTTTAGGCACTTTTAATAGTGTCAATTATTGTGGGGCCAGATGAGGGACTTGGGCCTTTCTGTAGTCAGGGCCCTTAATAACATTGACTACAATGAGAAGCAGATGCTGACCCATTTGGTCTCTTTGAAAAAAGACATTTGAGTAGCTCTGCTTCTAATTTATGAGCCTCCATCCACATCTGGAATTCTTTATAATTAAAACATAAACCCCAAAGTTCTACTTCCACCTGTCAAATGTTGAGAAGATGAATATAGTAATGGGCTTCTCCTGCATTGGTGGAGAAATAAAGAGACTGGTTTTGCTTGTTCTTTTTTTTTTAAAGGAGGGAAAAGGGGCAACAATAAGGGGGTGCAAAAGGAAGCCTTTTTGTGATTGTTTCGTGTTACTGCAAAGTCTGGTGCACTCCAAGTTACAAAAAATACATTCACAAGTGTGAGAAAAATTAAGATGTTAAGCTCACACTTTGATTGTGAAAGTGTTCAAGCCATATTAATGGTCAAATTTGCTCTGGGTCAGTTATAAATAAAACTAAAACTAGAACAAATGTAAGTCTTTTTTTCTTCAGGTTCAAAGTAACGTGACACAAAAGCATTACAGTGAGATGGAAACAAAGATTTCAGAGCTCGCACTCAATGCGAACAGGAAGCATCATGTTCAAGCTTAATAAATTTCCTTTCCGTGTTTTAGCAAGTAATGAAAGCAAAGAAATGGATTTGGCATGGCTTGTGAATAACATAATTCTCTATAATAGGGTTTATTCCAACAGATCAATAGGACCTACATGAGTGAGTGCTAAGCGTGTGTGTGTGTGTGTGTGTGTGTGTGTGAGTGGGGGGGGGGGGGGGGGGCGGACTGTACATTTTTTAGGGGGGTCGGGGTGGGGTGGGTGTTGGTGGTGGGGGGGGGGGGGGGGGGGGAGTGCAGAGCCTCTCAAGCATCAAATTCCCTTCATTAAATCGATTTAAGATCCCGTACCCTGCAGATTAATTTTCTTTGTTTTATTCTTCTTTTTTCTGTTTCCTCACCCTCTTCCTCGCACCCTCCTTTTGTGGAACACAAGACACAAGCAGCTGTGTCAGGGGCCGTCAAGTTTGCAGGGGTTGAAGAGTGCAGCTCGTGCAGTTAATCCTGCTGTGAGTATGGGCATGAGGAAGGCATTCCTTCCATTTTCTCCATTATTACCAGATCACCATAATTAAGTTCTAAGTGTTAGCGGAGCAAAATGGTCTGAACATAGAGCTAATCCAGACCAGTTTCCTGTGGCTACTGGTACAAATGGGGAGGGGCCCTTACATACAGAGTTTAGGAAAAAAGGGATGTTTGAGAATCTTGTCCCTAATGCACAACTCTAACACCTGCAAGATATATGAAACTGCCTGAATGAACATAGTTTTTATTCTGAAAGTGAAATTCATCATCTTATACTGTAGGTATCATGCTCCTGATGGAGTCCTAGAGACCACTGCCCTGTGTTGCTACTGTTAATCCATACATTCAGCTGTGATGAAGACAGGTAACAACATCTGTAGGTATGAGGCGGTTAAAATCAGACCAAAGTTGTTTCCAGAAATTACATACAATAGACAGCATCAAAGGAGATGGAAGCAGGTGTTTTCAAAAGGAAGGAATTGTTTGTTATTTAATACTGAAAGGAAATGAGCATAGCATGTGACAGGTTTGGAAAAAGAGCAGGGCAATGGGGAGGAGAATATAAGCTAAGCAAGGTGGAGAAACAGGGTAGAGGGAATTGCGTATAAAAAAAAATTGGTGTGAGAGAAGGGGGAGGGGAGGGCACGCTACTAGATAGGGAGTAGAGGAAGTGAAACATAGGAGGGCCTCTTTGTTGGTCATTGGCAGATAATGAGCTCATTAGGAAAAATGTGGCTTGAGAAGTCTCTGGCTCTTCAAACAAGCAAAATATGTGCTGAGAAAATGGGCTTAAGGGTCAGATATGGAAAGAAATACAACAAGGCCGTCCATCTCTGTTCTGCGGAACAAAGGGAAACCTATTAACAGGCTGCCCAGTCATATTCCCAATCAGCCAAACTGCTTCAACCCCAGTTGCCCTCAGCTTCCTCACAGATTAATCTCTTCTGGTTATCTGTTGCACTTTGTCTCTATTCTATGTGTGTGTGTGTTTTCTTAATTCTGTCTCTTTGGGTATGTAGGTAGATACCCTTTTTAGAAGATGCGTGAATTTGGAAACGTATTTTTCTCTTTGCTTTGGCTAGTGTCGACATTAAGCTTTTCAAAAAAGTCTTCACAAAGAATAAAATTGTAATTATTTCCTGCACCGTTACTCTTCATGGTTGGGGCTGGGTCTTTGCTTATGGTTACACATTGCAGAGAAAGCTGGTTAGGATAAGGCTGGGTTAAGATTCAGAATTTAAAAAAAAGGGGATGATTGGGGTTAAAACTGGGCTCAGGTTAATGTAAAGGGTAACAGAAATTGACAGGGAAATGAACAGACCTGTACGCAACAAGTGCTTTATTCTGCATAATGCCTATAGTGTCATGCCATGAGCTGTATGTCAACTCAACTTCCTGTCACTTATTTTTATTCTAAATGTAAATATACACAAAGTTACTGTATTGATTCATTAAGATGAATTTGTTTATTATGTTAGATGACTTTATGATCATAAAGTGATGATTAGAAACATCTTCAAGGCCATCTTTTCAGTCTTACTCACACTGACTCAAGCATTAAATTGGTTCTCCTTCGCAAAACACATGGACGTACTTAGTTCCCGCTACCTTATAAAATGTTGCCAGCATTGTACTGTACACTAGCATGTTGTATTTTTTTCACTCATGAGTCTTAGTAACCCAGCACTGTCCTCATACCCAGCTCTCCCCAAAGACCAATACTGCAAAGTGAAAGCTTCAAATGATGCAAATAAAATGCTACTGAGAGAGCAGAAGAAATGTGAGCTGCAGTGTTTAATGCTTGTGGTAAAAGGATGCTGTTCCAGCAAAGACGTTTGTGGGAAACCTGAATTCCTATTAAACAACTGGGATGTGAGCTGCATTCCCAGAAAGGGACAGGCTGTTAGTTGTGTTCACTCAGATGCCACTTACAGTAAAGAACGATCTCCATACAGCAACTGTTTCGGTGAATAAAAATTCCTTTAGAGGTCCAAATTGATATTGAATGACAGAGTGTGCGATTGAAGTGCTCTGCTGTAGCATACTATTAGGTACCATGGCTGTGAGCAATAACAGAGCAGTTTGCCTTGAAGTCCTTTGTAATCGACTCAGAGACTTAACACAGAGCATTGCCATCCAACCATTCAAACTGTCACAAGATTTATAGAGAGAAGACGTAAAGAGGCTGTTGTCTGGTTCTCCAGGAAACCAAAATATCTTCCTTTCCTCTCCCATTACAGAATGTTTGCCTTTGTTTGCCGTTATTAATACCAATATATTACACTGTGAAAGGAAAGAGAGCATTGCTTTGAAAGACAGAAGTGGGAATAAAAAATTGAGGTATTGTTATGGGGGCTGGGGCAGTTTCTGTTCATCTCCAGCTGTTTCCCTGCTCATCATGCTGAGAACTAACATGAAACACACTCACGCTATGGCCTCCTCTCACTCACATCTGACATCCATTAAGGATACTGAGCAAGGACCAAGCCTCTGAAGGGACTTGTGGTCCCATCTCGTAGTTCTTCTCCTAGAAGAGAAAAGAAGGGGAGGGAAGGACAAAGGAGATTTTAAAAAGTAGATACATTTGATGACCAGAAAGTGGTCTGACTAGCTACAATGCATGTCTTTTATCTTCAGTCCTGTCTCACATGAAAATATACAATAGCTATGGTGGTCCACAGCTTAAAATGTAGAAATGTCACCATAAAACCGAGCAGACACTATATGACTTTTATTGATCATATACGATGTGTTAACTCACACTATAGTGTACGTTTAAATCGGCCCGACCGCACAACCAGAATTTGTAACTTCACTGCTCATACAGTACTTTCACGGGCTCGACGTGGGTGCTTACAGTGGCGGTTAAAACAGAACCAGGTGGTAGCAGGTGTGTTCACTGACAACTCCAGTAAAGCTGAAGCCAAACTTTAGCCATTTTACTTTGTACAGCCAATGAACAGCACTAATCTGCAGTCAGTATTTTCCCTGTTGCTGCAGACCATGACAATGTTTTGATGATACACTGTTCTGTGTGGTGCTGCCAGAGCTCGAATGGCCTCACGCTTGTGTTTACAGTATACAGGGATAGCCACCCTACCTGAGAGGATCAAAGACATTAGGTCTGAAAGTGCAGCACATTCTTTAAAGCAGGTACAGACAGTGACAAGGGAAACACTATTGCATGCATGCTTGTACAAACATACACCAAACTGTATCTTAAATGAAGGGTTTGGTGTTTATGGGAAATTGCTTATCTGCGTTTTACCGAGATTCAGATGGGAAGATAAATGACACTTCAAAGCACTGCCTTCCATTAAATTAAAGGCTGTAGCCAGCAACTAGTGGGCTTTAACTTTGCATAAAAATGGCAAATATCAAAGCTTACTCTATCAAAAAAGTAACTAAACCCATCTAGGAGCATGTCTAAAACCTATAGTACTAAGCATGACAGATTTATTCACTGTATAATGCTTTTTTATATTCAAAGGCAATTCAAAGAGCTTAACACAATTCACACAAATGGATTAAACATTAAAAGTGTATATAAAGATAGAACATTTGAATGCAAATTAAATTAAAACATTAAATGCAAATTAAAAGCAACAGTTATGACCGCACAACGTAACAGCATGCAACTGCCGAAGCCTAGTGCACTTCGGATAGCTGTGGATTCTCACCATTCTCAACATGCTTTGTACCAATTTTTCATGAGTCTTCCCAAAACTAACTTCTGGGTATTTTAACACCAGAGGCGGGCAGCCTTTCTTCCAAAAAATTTTAAACATCAGTGTCTATACAGTCTGCTAAATGGTCCTATAACAGCTAACATGTTATATGTAGTTTACTTAATCCATTCAAAAACTCCAACAAACAACAGTTTGGGTTTTTGATAGGTTATGTACTGAGGGCTGATTGCCTGATAACCTTGTGAAAGAGACAAGATAACAAATCTTCTTAGAGTCACTGTTAACAGGCATTACAATAGTCCTGCATCCCATTGGACAGAGCCATGCTAGCTGTTTCCCCTAGTCTTTATGCTATGCTATGCAGCTGCTGGCTGTAGCCTCATATTTAATAAACATGCAGGATTTATAAGAATGATATTGATGCTCTCACCTAACTCTCAGCAAGAAAACAAATGTATGCTATTCCTTTAATGTCTCAGTTTTTTGCAGCAACAGGTTTTGTGTGAAAAAAGAGTGATAATAAGTGTGTAGAAGAGGCTAGCAGGAGAAATGTGAGGAGAAAATGAGCTATAGAAGGTGTTTGTCTAAACAAGGTAACACTAGCTCCCTGTTTGATGTGTATAAAGCTGAGTGAGAGGAACATCACCCCGCTGTCTCCTCTGCTTGTCTACTTCAGCATGTTACCCCATCGGGGCACACCACATGGACCCCCCCCCACACACACACATACTGAAACACAGTCTGCACAGACAGAGGGACAAAGAGAAGAACAGTGTGAAAGAGAGGAAAGACACACCTCATTAATCTTCCTGGCAATTTCCACTCCATGGCTGTCTGTTTTGTCAGCAAGTTTACTTCTAAGTGGAGGTGAAAGTGACTGATGTTCAAACACTGCCTTAAAATGCAAAATGTTCAACGTTATCCACAAGTAATAATTTACACAGTTTGTAATTCCAACACCGTCCAATTTTCTGAACTCTTTCATGCCCTCTGCTTTGTTCTTTCTCTGTGTTTGGATGCATACTGCGTCTTCTCCTGGCTGACATGTTATGGAGTGGGGCTAGTCTGTTATGACATGCTGAAAAGTGTAGTACATCAAAACTTACATGTACAGTTATTGCACTTTCCTGATCATTTTAATGGGCTAAAGGTGTGCTTCATGCATGCTCTGGCTCAGTCAGGCCAAGTGATTGTCCTCAGGTAGTTCAGTCTGCAGACACAAACCAGGCATGCATACCTGTTGATCTTATAAAAAGGTGCGGCACATGGGTTTGTTCTGTCCAAGTTGACAGAAGCAAGGAAGCGGTGGTCTGGTAGTGTGTTGAGAGAATTGTTCAACATTTTCGCAAGAATGCTTACTCGCTTTCTTGCAAAGAGTTAAATGAGAAGATCACATTAACTCCCTTGAGTTTTGTACTTATTGTGAGGTTTCTAAGGAAGCAGCAGAGACTCCCAAGAAGCCACTGGCCAAGAAAAAGTGCGGCAGATAACTCCACTTAAAACCGCAAGGTACCAGTTCTGCATTTTATTTTGAAACAAATTAAACAAGCAACACATACCTTGATAATGAGTGAGCTTCAAATGTTTTTTTTAAACCTCTGGGTAAAGCCTGTTTCCTTTATACTAAGCTACAGTAAGAGTACTGTATTACTCCATACCTCACTTTTTCCTTTAAATTTGCTTGTATTCAATCTCACCCACTTTGAACTAAAGTAAGTCTTTTACTTGTTTGTTTTTCAAGTCAGATAACAAACGGGATGGCAACACAAACACAAGAACAAACAATAAGAGGTTTCTTTTATAAGAACACATTGTAATAAGAATACCACCACATATAGAAACATATTATTCTTGACAAGTTCACATCCTCCCACACACACACAACACAGTGACAGCAGTCAGGCAGCCCATCCCTGACCAGGCTCCAGTGTGGATGGATAGCAGACCTGTGAATTGTGGGGGGAGTCTGAATGACAATAGGTCTGGTGACTCTGGAGGAGATTGTTATGGGCAGCAGGACCAGGCAGCTGCTGTGTGCTACAGCCCCAGTCACTCACCTGGAACCTGGATCCCAGACAGCTGGGGTGGGGGGCTAACTTGACTGCAGGGACGGAGGAGCCCCACCCCAGACAGATCAACCAGCTCCGTGATGTCTCTACTTTAGGTCCTGCCCTGTTAGCGACCTGCATGTGCCCCTGCTTTCCATCATATTTTCCCAAAACCCGCCTTGTTAAATTCCCCTCCATTTGCACTATTACCAGCTCGTCCTCTTCTTCAAGACCCTGTTGACCACACCCACCTATCGCCACCTAAAACTGCTCTGGATGTGTGTGGAGGCAAGTAGGAGGCAAACACTCCACATTACGTCATGTGTTTACTTATCCAGGGTGGCTAGTGGGTGACAGTGGGAGTAGAGCTGGGGGTGAAAGGTGAAGGATTCAGGAGTGAATGAATGAACCAAAGACCTGGATCCTGGGGACAAGGTTGCTTAAACACCAAAAGGTACACAACAACTTCAAAAAGACACCAACATACTGTATCTGTGGTTGGAGTGTAAAACTCCTAAAACGTTTCACCTGGGATTCATGTGTTTGCAACAGACACATTTCTAAACTTACCCTCTGGGACTGCCCAGATGTACCTGTCTTGAAAATAACACTATAATTTTTCCCAGAATACAGAGTAAGCACTTTGAGATTATATGCTATTAATGAAAACAATTAGGGGCTCAGGCTTTTGGTAGCCTGCCAACTACTGTTTCAACATTTTTTTTTCCTTGCAAGTGGAATTTGAACTCTCTAAATTGCTTCCCTTTAGTAACAATACAGTAAACACCCTGGAATCGCCTCTCAACCATCTGTCCATGGTCAGCATCACCTCAGTAAGTACTAGTGATATGCGGTAGATTGTCTTTGTAGTGCATCCAGCAACCCCACCATAGCAAGGTGGTATAGTTCAGAGTGGCCAAACAAACCCAATCAATAGGCGTACTGTTCTATTTATCATGAGCTTGTGGGGTTTTTCATTTTAATACGGCGATCCTTCATCCTGAGAAAATACTGTAGGTGGCTTGGAGTGAGTGAAACAGAGGTAAGAAAGAAAGAAAGAAATAGCAAGTAAAAGAAAAATTAAAGTAAAACAGAGTTGACTGGATGGACCTAATAATCTCTCATGTCCCAGCAACCCATGCCTATCAGTTGAAGCAGCAATGACCCACACAGGAACATCAAGCACATTCCAGAGTCAGCCCAATTACAGGTAGATGAGGGACAGATTTTTTTTGTTTAAGAACAAAGCCAGAAGTGACACAACTGGTCTTTAAAGGGAGCTCTTACAGTTGTAATTGAGGAGAGGGGGGCCCAGTGGGTTAGGGAGGTGACCAGCTGCCTATAAATATCTATTTGGTCAGTTACTGGAAGGAAAATTTGCAGGTTGTTTGTCATCTACTCATCCAGGTGGTGGGCCTGGTGGTTGCAAAACATCAGAGTAGAAAGAGAGAGAGGGAGAAAGAGAGGGAGAGAGAAACCAACCTGTTTGACCTTTACTCCAGACATAAAGAATTTGATTAATTCTTTTAAGAAAGTCACATGTCATTCTCTAGTGTAAACCTACAAATGGAGAACACTCTTGGCAAGATCTCAGATTTCTGGTCATACACATTTGATATTTCTGTAATATGAATAAGATTTGCACTCATAGTTATGCAATATTAGGGCATTTTTTTTAGTATCAGTCATCAGGGAAACAACCTTATTAGAATGTTCGTGTTGGTTGACTCAAAGTGCAAAACATTCTTTAGACAATTCATAACTAATCGAGAATAATGAAAACAAAAACAAACCTTTAACATCTTCAGTTTTTTAGGTTTTGCCTTAACTGTTCTACTATCAAAACTATAAAATGCAAATATAACACAGTGTGGGCTATGGATTATGAATAACTGATGGCACCATTCCAATCATGCTGCCTTTATCGATCATCTGAGTATCAAACACCCACAAGTGCCCTACAAAGGTGCTTGTAAAAACTGTCTTTGTTGATAATGAGCTGTTCCCAGCTTGATTTCAGTCAGTTACAATGGTTTTCAATGTGACAGATTTTCAGGGTGGTTAAAAACTATCAAAACATCCATGGAAACATCCCAAACCACTTGTGCAGGATAATCCAGTTCTCAGATGTCCATTTATAAGCTCGATATGCTCCAAACACATAATTTAGCTAAAACAGAGATAGATACAATCCTGTTTCCACAGTGTACTACTACCCTCAAAGCATTCAAAGCTCCCCTGGTAGCTTTGTGTCTTTTTTACAACCATCTTTTGAGCCTACAGAGGGTGTGAATGTGATACTAAAAACACAGATTTTGGGTGGAGTAGTACTTTAATAACGCACATTGTGCAAGTGGCTGTCAATGGCCAGAAGCACAGAGTATTCTACTGCAGAGAGGCGGGATGAGTTTAAAGTTTAATTCCCAGTCTGCAGTAAATTAGAACACAGCAGGGTAATGTCTGTTTATTCCAAATACAGCTGCCTGGGCCTGTGTCCTATCCCTCTCTTTCTCTCCCCGCAGACCACACCACGGCCCCAGCATCACCTGGACCAGCAGTACACACAAATAGCACTACACAAAACACACAATTATGCAAACACGTGCACTTGCATAAACAAACAAATGGGCACATAAACATGCATACCTATATGCATGCTTATGCACGCAGATGCCAATACACACTCGTGTACTGTAACACAAAGATGTAAACACACTGATTGTGCTCTAGAACAGATACATTACAAAAATATTTTGTAGTTTAACAACACAGTGACTTCTGGGCTGAGCTTACACAAAGATGCAATTACTCTGTGTCTCATAGATTTACATCTTTAATCAAATTATATCAATTATATTCTTTAGGAAAATAGTTTATATTAAAGAATTTGTATGTGTTTGTTTTGTTTTATTTAAATGTTTGTGGCTGTAGCAAAGTTTGCAGATGTATTGGACTGTTCCTGTTATTTTGCCCACCCTTGTGACTAGAAAGTCTGGTAGTGTGAAATAGTATTTTTAGAAAATAAACGTACTCTAGCCTGGCCAAAAGTAGTAGGCCAGCCGGGGTGGCAGTATTAGCTTTATAATGAGTAGGTCTTTGGTGCCCTTTAGTGGTAGATCAAGTCGTTTCAAGTTGTCAGTGATGAAAGAAAGCCCCATAGCCATTAATAGGTTTTTGTCTTCATCTAGTGTACAATAAGAAGAATGCATTTTCATAGAGACGGGATAGAAAAATGCTCGCACTTTTTACGTACGCGTTCACGAATGAATCCTGTGATCCCTACGTCAGTTGTCAAGCCAAAACACGCACACTACAGCTCTGTCTCTATGTGAGGTTTGTTTGGACAACGAATGAATCGGAAAATGCTCAGAGACCCGAAACACTGAAAGTACTATGACCGTAATATTACGCTGGACGAATGCGACTCCGTGACAGGAAAGTGGTTTGACACACGTTTATATTAGTTAGAGGTGGGTAAAGGACGGTCAAATAGGTTTTCCGGTTGCACTGTTGGTGACTAGCTAATACGCTAGCCCCGGAGTTGTAACCCGATTTATTAGCTTAGCTGGTTAGCTAGCTGTAACGCACACAGCTGCAGTGGACTCGAGGAAATGCGGCGGGAGCTTGTCTGGTGGTCTGTAATTCTGTTTGGATTTTAATTTTACCAATAACTAGTATGAAATCTTGTGGGGTAATGAGAGCTTTGTTAAAGTGACAGACGTGGAGGTAACGGTTAGGTTGGGTTGCTCAGGTAGTGATGAGCACTTTCAACATTAACGTTACAAACAAAACCACGTTAAGTTCTTTGAGCACCGACAGTAACATTAACACTGTCAATAACAACAACAGGGAGTGAGATTTGAGAAGCGATGTGTTTTCGTACTGTCATGAGATGATTCCTATGGACGAAACGATGCAGGCAGGAATGTCCTCAGTCCAGTCGGGACTGGATGGACACCTGCCGCTTCTACAGACCCAGGGCGCGTTACTGTTGGACCTGCCTTCCCCGGAAGCCTATCTCGGCAACGGTTCTCTGGACTACGTAGATGGGAGCAACGCCGGTCCGTTGTTCGAGAGGAGAAAGTGGTCGAAGTCCAACAGCTCCAAGCACCGCTTCAACGAGGTGGTCACGGAGCTCGGTCCGGAAGAGGTACGATGGTTTTTTAAAGAGGACAAGAAGACTTGGAAGCCCTTCGTCGGGCATGACTCACTAAAAATCGAGCTTATGTTTCGGAAATATTGTGAGCTGAACCCTGGAGCAGCAGGTTCTCAGATCAGCGGCGGGGAAAGACAGAGCGATAATAACGGCGCTGAGAGCAGAGGACTGAACGGTGCAGTACTGGTGGAGACGAGGACCAGCAGTGTGCACGGAGCCCGGGGATCCTTGGACACATCCACCGTGTCCTCGGATGAGCGGGACTCTGATAGCATTGAAATCAACGTAGAGCCTGTTTGCGTCCGGGGAGGACTTTATGAAGTAGATATTAAAGACAGGGAATGCTATCCTGTTTACTGGAAACGTGAGTATCATTTAAAAAAAATCCTTGAGCAAAATGTATAAAGTTATATTCTGTTCTGCCTCAGTCACAGTTAATGTAGCTATTAGTGGCAGGTCCCAGCAGCATCACTAACTTGAGTGCATGTCCATGTGCACTCACTCACAATATATTCATGTGTTCATATGTCTTTTTATTCTGCAGTATCATGGCTGTCAGCATAGAGATTAATGACCCACAGCCTCTCACAAGTTTTATTCAGTCTCATTGCAAACAAGGTTTTCCCATAAAAGATACTAACCAGCAGCTAATTATTCATTCAGTGTATTTACATGTTGTGTCCTGGATTGTTTTGCAGTTTGTTGTCCATATAATTACTCTAGTCTGATCTTTTGGGGACATCGGAACAGTCCAGGAAGATAGTGTAGTGTGCTCAGCTGATCTGTGCTAACTAATTAGTGGATATTTCCAGGAAAAGGCAGAAAAACATATTAATCACGATAGAGCCTCGGGAAAACCTGACCTCAGCGAAGGGGTTCGTGAGTAGCTGGACCCTTTGAAGCTTAATGCCAAGTGACATTTAGAGAAGTAGTCATTGTGCTTAATCTTCATGCTGTGGATGGAAGTCCTTTATAGTCGTTTCTGACCCTTGCTGTGCTGTTTCAGTCTAACCTATACCACTGCAAATACAGTGTCATGTTGACCCTGAGTTACAGCAATTGAGATGGGCTAAAAGATTTTGGGACATGTCTGTAACAGCTTTGTGTTCAAACATGTAAATGTAGTACACAAGGTTACAAGATCATGGTATGTCAACCTTACATACTACATACTTATCTTACCTGACTAGGTATTAACCCCCTTGTCAAATAAATGATTGTATCTACTATGAGTGTTTTTTTTTTTGTTGTTGTTTTTTTGTCGTCATCAGTGTTGTGTGGGGCTCTGTAACTATGTTGATGTGCTTTGTATTTGTTGACATAAGCAGGCTCACTCTGTTCCGAAAGGCACACACTATGGTGGCCTTTTGCAAAGTATACCTACATTCAGATGTGCTTTTACACTTGTATTCCCCACCAGAGATTCAGTTAATAATGTCACACAAGACGGTAATCAAAACTGGCCTAGCTCTCTAAGCCACCGAGACTTGGCCATCCTTGATTTGTAAGACTCGCTGAGTTAAACACATTCTGAAGGAGAATCATTTCCTAGAAGGTGTTAGTGTTAACATTTATTTTGGAGGATTACTGCTTAATATATACAGAGCAAAACAAAATTAAAATGTTAATTATCTACTAATGCAGTTTAACCTAGCCAAGTCCACACTTCTTATGCTCCTGGCTCCAAAATGTTTTGCAATTTTGTTATTGTTTCACATCTGTTGTTCACATGTTTGTTTGTTTTTTCTTTATCAGAACAAGACCATATTCCGGTGATGAGAGGCCAGTGGTTTATTGATGGTTCCTGGCTTCCGTTAGAGGAAGAGGAGAGTGACCTCATTGAGGAGGAGCACCTGAACCATTTCTGTGGGCAACAGATGCAGATGTCCGAGACGGATCTGGAGGTCAGGACTGTGGATAGCAAAGATGGTGAGAGAATGGGAAGGGTGTGGGTAGAAGAAGGATACTATTAATTTTAGAGATGAAGAATATTGTAAATAGGGCTGAGTGAAATGACCTCAAAGCTAAATCTTAATTTCTTTCTTTAGTTTTATGGATGTCACGATTTTAACAGATTTTTTTTTTCTTGTCTACATGAACTCAAGAGAAAACTAGATTCAAAAATAGTTTTCTTTATTAAAAATATATGCTGTTCCCCAGTAAGTAAGGCCACATGTGCGATATTAACAAAAGAAAAACATCAAGAATGTTATCCTTCGTAAACATTCACGCTGTGAAGAATATCACTAGGAGCAGCTGTGCAGCAATTACAAAAAAGCAGCACTTGCAAGAGTGTCACTTTGCATTATTTGTTACAAATTATAATCATTTTAAACAAAATAAAACACCAGTGGTGGGGAATGACTTAAGAAACACATCTGGAAGAGCCACCTAAAAATAAACAGCAACAGGTTTGTTGTCCTGCTGCTTTTAGTATGAATAAAGCTTTTACAGACTTTACATAGACCAGTTGTGTGTTCCATGTCGGACTTTGCAAAACTGATCCGTTTTGCTGAAGCACCATGACTACCTTTCTTTAGTATTATTTCTTTGTCTTTAGCTGCTGTGGCCACATTACTTAAGGATGTTGACTGGCAAAGTTCACACGTGCCGGTGTCTCCAAAGAAACGGCAACAGCTTACGTTACTGTCTAACCCCAGAGAGCTGATGGTGTTGGCATTTGAGTGACAGCAGAGGAAGCACTAATCTCAATTTTGCAATTTAGGTATTTTTCACATCATTCCAAAACTAAATCAATTTATCTGATATATTGCTCAGCCCTAGTTAGAAATGTAAAACGCTGCAAACGATCAGATCTTTTAAGCAACACAACACTGAAGCTTCCATTGTGGTTACTAAGGTTTTGGGTAATAAATAAAAGCAGTTAACACTACTGTAATCAGATTTGTTGGTGAATTTTCTCATCGAGTTGGTGTGTGGTGTGGGGTTCATTGACTTTGTACTATTATTATTCCAGTCAGGCAGTATCTTGTAAAGCAACATCTATATAGTGCTGCGCCAGGAGATTGAAGAGATGAAATGCTCCCCTGTAGCATTACTAGAAAAACATTCCATAAAAAATATAGTCATCACCTTCACAATAAAGCCAGAAGAAAAGCACTGTGACTGGTGGTGGTGAATTATGTGCACAGCCCTGTTTGCTGTAGTATTGCTGCACAGTCAAGACAAATGAATGAAGTAGGTGCCTCTAATTACTTGCATATAGGTTGTGTTGTCTCATCCTCCCAGTGTAAAACAGGTGCAGCTCCAACATTCTGCCATGTCCCTCTCACAGACTTTAGCTGTGAAAGGCAATAAGAAAGAGGTTCTTTGATTCTCCTTAAGCCAGCCAGATCTACAGGACCTTCACTGGTGATGAATGTGTGGGTGTGTGAATGTGGCAGATAAAAAAAAAACAGAGAGACAAAGATGCAGCAACTGTTAAAGCGAGTGAAGAAATGTATGGTGTACATTATAAGAAGTGTGTGGTAGAGAAAAAGAAACGTTTCAGAACAACACCAAAGTAAAATTAGAACATAAATACTAATTCAGTGAATGGCATTTAAGATGTATCTAGATTCCGTAGCTCTGACTGGTTGCATCTAAATAAGAACTGTATAATGACTGACTGATAAATAACAAGGCCTCAGTTACTTGATCGGGTTATTGATTGCTAAACTACCTAAATTTTTGCTTGCCTCAGTGTGGCTGACCTGTCAGGACACTTGTGCTTCCCCTGTTCAGAATAAATTTAGACCTAAGAAACAGCCATCAACAGAACGGAAGAAGGTGATCACAGTTGACTGGACCATCTTATTTGCATTGTCACCATTTGGCAAGAACTCATAATACTCCTGCTTGCTGCTGGGACTAAACTGAATCACAAAAGTTTTGAGAAGAAACTGGAAGGTCACTTTTGTTCCACAGGTATTAGTGTACATGCACACATGGACACTAAATGATCTGTATATGAACACGGGCATAAACAGTCCAGAGGACATGTGATCCTAGTCATTATCTGCAAGCCCTGTGAAATATAGTGCAAGGGTACTTGGGTTGGTTTGAAAACACTAGGAGGACCCTTGCCAATTTAAAACACACAGATGTTATGATTTTAGCAAAAGTAATTGTTGCAGTTCTGTAATTATGCAGTTAAAACTGTATCTTGCACATCTTTATTTAATTTAACCCACAGTAGGAAAAACATTCAACTCATTCTTAGAACCTTTCTGTTGGCTTTGTTTTCCATTTCTATATTTAGCTGAGCAGTAAAGCAAAGTGAGTGATAGAGTCTGTTAACTCACCTTGTTCAGGCTGCCGTTACAGGGAGCCAGTGGGCTATTTTATCCTGCAACTAATAATCTGAAGCTCTTGGAGCCATCAGAAGGCTACCTTGCACTGCATTAGTGTTGATAAATGAATCATAAAGCAATCCAGATGCACCCTGACGTTACTGTAGTACATACATATCCTCTGCTCTTTCTCTTCCTCTCCTCATCTCTCCTTTCTGTCTTTTTCTTTGGGCCTCAGTAGCTGTCTGAGGCTAAAGGTTATTAAAGCAGAAGACATATGGTACAGTAGGCATACCAGAGTGCTATGCAGGCATAATGTCACATTGTAGGCAGGACTGTTTCTAGGTACAAGAAGTGCACAAATATCCTGTTCTCTCATGATACAAATGCACTTTTCTGCTGATATTTCATGAACTGTAAAGAAGTAAGCCAAAATCCAAAGTAAGAAATATATAGTGACCTCCAGTGTATATTAATAATTAATCATTTTGTTTTCGTTCTCCGTGTTGCTTTTTGAAGAATTACTCCTGCCATTTGAACACAGGGGAAACAGGACTGTGGTCTAAAGTTGTCTTCAGTGTGTGGGTTTTTTTTTTCCAGAGAACTGAATATGAGATAGAGAAAATGAAAGAATCAGAAAAAACTGTTACTATAAAGAGGATCCTTCCTGTTCACTTTAAGCCTTTCCAGTTGGTGTGTATGTGAGTATAGAGCTGTAAACCCACCTTGGAAACTATAGGGTGTGTCCCAGTTTAAGGCATCAAGAAAAAAATGGAGTCAGCACCCAGTGGGCTGAGCACAGGGTTAACTGTCAGCATAATAGTTCTGGTATTTTTGAGGTAGGCAAGGCCTACAAGTTTATTTTTGTACATTATTTTTGTACATTACGTAATCAGCATCACATTTCTTTAACCAGCACTAGAGGATGTGAACACAGTGTATGAGTAATGACTGATGACACATGCTTTAAAAAAAAAAAACAAGGCAAGCAAATTGTATACACACCTATTTACTAGTTCATGGGATTGTTTTAAATCTTTAGGTGGAAAGAGAAAAAAGTTTAGAACAAGATTGTCTAAGCTTATCAGTCTGGTCTGGAAATGATTGTTGGTTAGTCAGTTTTGGCTTCAAGTAACAAAGTTGTGTGTCCTCAACTCCAAAGATTACTGCAAACTAATCTACTGCACAAATAAAAGTTATTTGTTCCTTACGGCTTCCATATGAGGGTTCTGCGCATTGTAAATATTCCAGTCAATAGGGACACCTCTTTATGGATGGATCTATTAGTGCTGTAACGCCCAAATGGACTTCACGTCTAGCTTTTACAGCAAACCAACGTCCTGTGCACTCAGCAGGCCTCTCCTCTTCCTACCCAGCCCTTCACCTCTGCTCAGGGAGACACTGCTGACATTTGCAAGTCTGATGTTTGTGTTGTCATGGAATGAATGATTTAGTGAGAGCTGAGATTTGTGGACTTTGGTTATTTGATTAGCAAATGCTGAGGTGACCTGTTTAAATGGCAGAACAAGCCAAACTCAGATCCCAGTGCGACACATATTTACCAACCTCCGTTTAGTTCCTGTCCATCAGTGTTTTTCTGTGTGTATCACACCGACTTGTTGGCCAAGTCATTCTGTGAAACAGACAACAAAGGTTGATACGGTAGTTATCAAGCTATATATCACAGTAATAATCCTTTTCTCTCCATGAAAAATGCCAATTCATTAAGTGAATGATTTAATTACTCCACAAAAATGTGATTCAGTGTAGAACATGCGCTCTTATTTGTGTTTCCAGTTTTGTACAGAATGTCTTGAAATGTTCAATAACTTCATAGTCCTTAATATACAATAGTTGTGTTTTTAATAGTTTCTTCATAATTTAGTCATGTATACAAAACCTAAGGAGATTACCAGTGTGTGTTACACATACACCAGTTAAATATTTAAAAAAAGAGGTAGTTACATTTGTCACATGTTTATTTTTCATATTAAAGACTGTAGATTTCTGTAATTCAGAGGCTACCTCGGTCATCCTGGGTGTATGTCAAGCAGCGCTGCAGTTTTGGCTGATCTGTTATTTTCATGACATGTACCTGCATTAACCAGGTTATTTCAGTAACCAGTACAGGCTTTGTATTCAGGGCCTTGAAGTGGAAACCTGATAGCAGTGCTGCTTGATAGATTGACCTGTTCAAGTGTGATGACAGCAGTAGCCTTTGTGACTAACACCAGGATAATGGCCATTACTCACTCTCTGTCGGTTGTTAGTTCTCTCCCACCTGCCCCATTTCTACCTTCCTTTTCTGTTCAAATGGAGTGGATATCAGACGAGTGCTAAAACTACATGTCACAAGCGCAAATGCTGCCAAGGTACTGTAAGACACCATGTCTTTGTTTTACTTCTGCTGTGTTAGATGTTAGTTTATGCCCTCTCTCCGTCTCTCCGTGTACATCCTAGGTCTCTGCAGAGCTAGATTTTCCTTTTGTTTGTGGTACAGACCCTTGAAATCTAATATTTGGATTTAGACCTAGGCTCAGTTAGAAATGGTTGCATTAAAAGGGATACAGGCTGCTCTCCCCCATCTCCATTGCACTGGGCCTAGTTGCTAGATCTCCTTTTGTGGTGTGATGCAGAGTTTGGCACCAGTGCTGTTGTTGCTTTTTGAGGAAACCTCTGTCTCTCATCCCTTGGATGGGCTTTTGAGTAGACAACATAATTCACTCATCTACAAGGGCAAGTGTATGTGGAATAAACAAGTGTATCCTCAAAAAAGCCAACCATACTTCACCCCATTCTACCTCTCTGACCCTATCTCCCACAGCTTTTTTCTCTCATCCCTTCTGGCAATGTAACCAGTAACTAATGAACCACCATCACCAGCTTCCGCTTTAAGGGCGATGAACAACGCTCTCTGTTGAGAGCCAAGCACAAGTGATGAGCTGAACAGAGGAGCCATTGTGTCACTTTAATATGGCCACCAAATATGTTGTGTAGAGTCAGCCTCTTAGAGGTCCACCACTGTTCTAGTTCTGGGTGTATTGACTGTCTTCAAAAACGCTGAACAGAGATGTCTCAGAGTATGTGTCCAGCTAACTGGAGAAGTTCAGTGTATTCTAGTTGATCTTTAAGATCCCCTGTTTTATACTGGACTTGGCCAACAGTGAAGTCCAACAGTGTGAAGTGGCCATCCTTTTAAAGCAGTGTGTAGGTCTCATGGCCATTGCCAGTGTCTTCACCTGTGACTGAGGTAGGTGAGAAAAGGAGGCCACTTTAAACTGTTTGAGGTTAAGCCAGAGTGGATGGTGAAAAGTGCTCTTCCTTGAGAGTTGATTGTTGCCCTTCGCTGCTGCTGTCAGAAGTGGTTCGTATTATTATGTGTGGTAGAGATTCTACTATATAGTAGTAGAAATATATGGCTGCTTTGCGGTTGAGTGGTTTCATTTCAGGGGCTGCAAAGATAATCACCCTTATTTGGCCAAGTATGTTACACACAATGAAAGGTAGAAGGTGTGGCAGAGGCAAGTGTGTGAGCTGCCATAATTCCTCTGAACATGAGCCTTACCATTTTATCTGGCCAAAACAAACAATGTCATCCCCTATGTTATTCTAAATGTTACTGGTGCCCTTTAGTCCCACACTTATGTTCCATGTGATAAACTCTTCTTCTTCCAGACTCTGCTTGTCCTTCTCCTTTTAGAGGCAGTCATTTTTACACTGGTTGCACTCAGCATGAAAAGGACTCACCTAAGGTGCAATAATTGTTTAGTCTCTTATTACCCACCGGTCATGCTTGTCCAGTGAAACAAATTGGCCTGTGTGGCTTCAAAGGCCAGTGTTTCTCCACTATGTGACACACAAACACATAGGCTCTGTTGATATACACTCTAGCTTGTTTTATTAATTGACATGAGAAGTGGAAAGAGAGACCTCTAAATGCTTAAACATCCTGGCAAGTGTAATATTTATTATATACATCTCAGATGTCATTTTTTTATTGTTTCAAGCTAGTAAAAAAGTAATCTGCAACAAGCATTCATGCAGCACTGTACTGATCCCCTTCTTGCATATGAATGGGCAGTGACTGTGCCCGAGACCGCTGCCAAAGTCTTCCACCAATCTCATACAGATGAACTTGACTGCAAAGGACATTTAAGGGACATGCTGCAGAGACATAACTCTCTCAAGTCAAAAGGTTTCATTTATCCCTCTTGGCTTCTGTAGCAAATGCTGTCCCCTATCTAGCCATATTACTGCTCTTGCTTGCTCTGGTCACTGCATTATACTTTTAAGGAACAAGCTGGGAAAAAACAGAATTTAAAGTGAAAATGATTGATAAAAATTTATATCTTTTGACATCAGAAGCACAGAAATAGCTCCAATCTACTCAGGATGCACAAGCAGAACAGATAAGCAAGAGCTGAAATATACAATTGTGGTGTGCGATCATTTGATGTGGTTTTATTTTCCTACTGCAGATCAATGCTTCAGGCTGCATTTGGTTGAGATTTAGTTTACTTTTTGTACTGCGTTTAAGACGATGATAATTTGATGTCATTCTTAATATCATTCATCTCTCTCCCTCTGTGCTCTTCCTAAAATTTGTAATCACAACACTGTCTTGGTGAATCTTTTCACTGATTGTGCCCTTTGTCCAATTTCCACACCATCTGTCAATGTTTTCCTCTCTTTCCCCTGTCTATTTGTTTGCTCACTTCTCTTTCACTGCCCACCTGTAGACATCCACAGTCTGAAGCTGAGTCGAAACCATGTGGACTGGCACAGCGTGGATGAGGTCTACCTCTACAGTGATGCTACCACTTCCAAAATTGCACGCACAGTTACCCAGAAGCTGGGCTTCTCCAAAGGTCTGTATGGACCCCAGATATTCAGTGTTCACAGACACTGTATTGTATTGAATTTAGTCTCTAGCACCACCATGGTTTTGGCATTAATTTTAAATGAAATGTCTCAACGCCTAATTTAATTTGGTGCATATGTTCGTCTCCCTCTCAGGATGAATGATAACAGCAGCTATAGGGATCCCTTAACTTTTCATGTAGCAGCATCATTAGGTCATTATCATATTTGATTTATGACCAAAACCCTGAGAAGTTAATGATGAATTCCCTTGACTATACTTCATGTTTCTTACTAATTAGCAAATGTTAGTATGCTAATATGCTAAACTAACATGGTAAACACCAGCATGTTAGCATTTAGTTTAAAGCACCGGTTTACACCACAGCCTTAGAGACCCCTCCAGCGTGGCTTCAGACCCTGTAATATAGACAGTTTGTTATAACTTTCAGGAAGACTCGTGTGAAACCAAACATTTAGATTTAAAAAAAAAAAAAAGCTTTCCCAATTCATTTGGTTGAAATACGCCAGTGGCGTACTTACTGCTCCATTTGCAATATGCAGTCATTTGTGAGTATTAACAACCATTTGGTAAGACATATTTAAACATGACTGAGTCCACTTCAGTCTCTTAACTGGATTAGCACAGAAAATCACACAGTGTCCATCTGCTGTTTTCAGGGACTAGGTTTTAACAGAAAAGACAACTAAAGTTTGACCCAATGTCTGATATTTGATTTGTATGGAGGACTTATTCTAATCTACAGTTTCCCAGCTCTACAGTTAATTTTTATCTCCTGCTCCCAGATTATAAAAGGAGGAGCAGGCACTGGTTACCTCAGTCTCCCAGACCCATAAATAGCTAGCGAAGGGAAATCTCCTTAGTTTTATCCAGACAGCAGCAAATTCCAACGGCTGCTAACATGTGTTACCACACAACACATGGCCGGGCTACACTATTGATTCTAAATAAGGACACAGGCTTAGCCATCAAGGCACATGACAAGCGCTGCCACGGGGTCTCGGGTCATAGTCACAGAACGATTCCCTGTCTCACTTACTGACCTCTTTTGACACAGAACAGCACATTACTGAAACACCATCGTTCAGATATTTATAGCCTCCTATTGAACAGATTGTAAATATGACAGAAAATACCGTAAAAGTGCTTTACTTTTTTTGTACAAGAATGTCAAATAGACAGCTGGTTGCAATAAATTACGCTCAGCCCCTGTTCCCTTCCTCTTCCAGCCTCCAGCAGTGGCACACGGCTCCATCGGGGCTATGTTGAGGAGGCCTCACCGGAGGACAGACCCCCCCAGACTACACACATTGTCTTTGTGGTCCACGGGATTGGACAGAAGATGGACCAGGGACGCATTATTAAAAACACTGGAATGTGAGTTGAAGTTTTCAACAACATGACTTGACTGAAGATTTGTGGGAATGCTTGTTTTCTTTTTGACACCATTCCACACTTCAAGACAGTAAAACCTTGATGTGCCATAAATATCAACCTCTCGGGCACAACTTTAGGCAGTGGTACAGAATGTGGGGACTAGAGCCATGTGTGTCTCTGTGTCACACAGTTGGTGTCAGGCCAATACATATGGCTTAGGCCAGCTAAGTAGGTAAAGTAGACCAAGTCAGCTGCAGAGCACTTCAGCCTCACATCCAGAACCCAGTCTGGATTCAAGCATATACACGTTTCTCATCCTACCCAGTTTTCTTTTAGTTTGTTTGTTTGTTTGTTTTACTTTAAATCAGAATTAATTTCAGCGACATGCCTTTTGCAAGACTTCTCTTCAGCAGTGAAAGAAATAGTTGTGGTGGTTTGGGGCATTATTAGGCTCCCAAACTGAATCAGAGAGTGTGTCTTTAAAATGTAAACCTAGTATTTCAAACCTAAACGCTAAGGTATCCTTGTGGGCACAGCACAGAAATGTTTATAATGCAGCACTCAACCCTCTCACAATAAAAGTTCCATGTGACACACTAGATAGTCCTGTCAAAGCCTGCATTAGAGTCCCAGTCCACAGACCAGTCACCTAAAAGCCTCTCTCAAGTTTCATTTACCCATGTCAACACCCTACTTCGCCCTCTCTCTGTGTATTTAGCATATCCTGTGTGCTAATTCTGCCATACTGCTGTGTGCTACATGGGAGGAGCTGCTACACCAGTGAATAGTAAAATAGGCATCATTCTTCCCTTCCCTGCAGCCATTAAAGTCTGTGAGAACGAGTACAAACACAGACTCCCTGGTGAGGCTGTAGCAGGGCTAGGATGTTACTCAGAATCTGTCATTATATACACTGCTGGCCATACAATGTGATGATGATATTGTTTCTAAATCAAAAACTTATGCCGCATTTTTGGCTCGGTGTTTTGGCAGATTAGCCAAATACACTGTAAAGTACAGTATTGTCCAATATTGTCCTCATATACAATTCTTTGTGTATCTATTGAGGCTGAGGGAGGGGGTGAGGAAGATGGAGGAGAAGCACTTTTCACAGCACAATGACGAACACGTGGAGTTCCTGCCTGTCGAGTGGCGCTCCAAACTCACATTGGACGGAGGTTTGTGTGTGTTTTTTGAGTGTGTGCTTATTCCTCTTTGTTTGGTTTGTGCTTCACTGAGCTTGTCAAGTCGTTCTATGGTTACAGCTCCTGTTTTTTTTTTGTTTGTTTGTTCAGTAAATGGTTAAATGAACATCAGTTGACTGCTAAAATAATAGACAAATTAACTGATGGTGAAAATAATGATGTTGACAGTTAAGTGTCAGTAACCTGGTGACCCGTTGTAATCATGACCGCTGTGCAGATAAACATAGGCCAAGATGTGGAATTAGCTGAATGTCCTCATTCAGTTATTACAGTTGTGAGATTAGAGCACATGAGCTCACCAACTCTACACTGCCTAATCAAAACTGTTTTAAAGGTATTAGAAAAGTTGTCTTTATGTGTAAATACAAGCACCATCTTATGTATTTTGAACTGTGTTATTGGTACGTTTGTGTAGATACAGTAGACTCGATCACACCAGACAAAGTAAGAGGATTAAGAGATCTCCTCAACAGCAGTGCCATGGACATCATGTACTACAACAGCCCTCTTTACAGGGATGAGGTGAGACTGTAATTTGAGAAACTATCATCTCTGTTGCACCCCGTTTTCCTAATAATCTTCTCCACTTCCTGTCCTTGTAGATTACCAAGGGTCTAACACAGGAGTTAAACAGATTGTACATACTTTTCTGCTCCCGGAATCCTGAGTTTGAGGAGAGGGGCGGCAAAGTGTCCATAGTGTCTCACTCCCTCGGCTGTGTCATCACCTACGATATCATGACAGGATGGGATCCTGTGCGATTCTGTCTGCAGGAGCATCACACTGTGGAAGAGGAGCTGGATCTGTGCTGGATGTCCTATGAAGAGAAGCACCTTTTAGAGCAGATACGGCTCACAAGAATTAGGTAGGCCTTGCTAGTGTACATTGGCTTCAGGGACTGTATGAGTAGCTACGTATATGTCTTTAAGGATCCTTAAGTTCTTTTTTGGAAACGCCAAGGAGAAAACCGTCAAGCCATATGATTTTTGATCAATTTTGATAGTAATCTGAGGTAAAATTCTGCTTAGCAGCAGAATACCAGACAATGAACCAGCTGGATGTCAGATTCTGTCTTCTAAATTCAACATTAAACCC
Organism: Monopterus albus; assembly: GCF_001952655.1. Lineage (NCBI taxonomy): Eukaryota > Metazoa > Chordata > Actinopteri > Synbranchiformes > Synbranchidae > Monopterus > Monopterus albus. The sequence continues at coordinate 758,636 of NW_018128021.1, read as the reverse complement.
GGCGTTTGCCTTTTTAAGCTTTCATAATACACTGTGTGCTGTGAACTGATGATCTCATGCTCCATTTACAGGTGCAGAGTTCAGTTTTCTGTTTATTTTTGTCAGGCAGCGTGTGTGTGTGTTTAGGTAACTATAGTAACATTAGTGCAAATATACAGGGAAGATTATATTACTATCAATTGTCAACTTAGTGTTTTTAGACTAGTTTTAAATGTCTTTTTTGTTCTCAACAGGTTACGAGAGCTGCAAAATCAGCTTCTCATGCTAGAAGCCTCAAAACCTTCAGCACCTCCTGCCCTGAAATTTAAGGTAGTATTCTCATTGGAATTCTCTAATGTAATTATTTAATGGTAACTTTTTAATGTGTGTTGTTTTCATGAGAAAGTCATTTATGTCAAGAGTACAACATAATTACTTGATTTTCATAACAAAACAAACGAAGCATTTAATCAAATTACAGTAAATTGATGCACATTGTATCATATTGAATTAAATGTGAAAACAAAAGATGTTTGACCAATACCAAAGACTGTCTTGTATGATCTTTTAACCATTTCTCTTTCAGGTGGAGAACTTCTTCTGCATGGGTTCTCCTCTGGCTGTGTTCTTGTCCCTGAGGGGGATCCGTCCTGGTACCAGCTGCCACCAGGACCACATCCTGCCCACCTCCATTTGCAGCAGACTCTTCAATGTCTTCCACCCCACAGACCCTGTGGTCAGTCGCCTTTTACTGCCTCAGTCCATACAGATGCTCTCTCTCAATCAGGGTTGTGACAGCCGATCAGAATTGTCTTTTTTTTCCTTTCATAATCCTTTTTGAATTGATTCTTTAGGAGCAGCAGAAGCCCATACACCTTTGGGGTGTGATTTATGAGTAGGAATTTACTTTTATAGGACATTTTCCACTGTGTTCCTTTAATGAAACCAGACATTTGAAACTAACTCGGACAGATGTGCAAAATGCACACTGTACATTTTTAAAGAACTTGAAATAGTCATTTATGTGTACTGTAAGCTAGATGAAGTTTCTTTGCTCTGTTCAGGCGTACAGACTGGAGCCCCTCGTTCTCAAACATTACAGCAATGTCTCACCTGTTCAGATACATTGGTAAGAACTTAATATCTTATATCACTTGATGTTATCCCTTGTGCACATATGAATGTTTTCAGTTCTGAATATTTGGAGCTTGCGTTCTTGATCAGGTGTAGCGCCACTAACCCCACACCCTATGATGAGATCCGACCAATCTTCCTGAATCCGGTTAAAGACCCAACATCTGACAGTGAGAGCATCCCCAGCCCGAGCACTTCTCCTGTACTCCCCCGCAGGCACTATGGGGAGTCGATCACCAATCTGGGCAAGGCCAGCATACTGGGTATGACATTATTTTTAAAATTTTGGTCAAGACTTGGCTCTGATGGTCTACATGACTAGAGCGGTCTTTCACATTCTTTGAAATAAGGTACCTGCCAATTTGAACACTTTAAAACGACGTCCTTTGACTACAGCACTACGTCAACAGTGCCATCATGTGGCAGAATGGAGAATGGGTTCATACACTTTGCTTCTTCTATACCTCTTTTAATGAGTTAAAAATAATGAAAAAGAAAAAAAAATATTGCTGCTTTTCTTTTTGTTGTGTTCTGGACCACATCCTGACCTCTCTTCCTTTTCTCACTTTGTCAATGTAGGAGCGGCGAGCATAGGGAAGGGCATTGGAGGCATTCTCTTCTCACGTTTCTCTCGTTCCAACAGCCAGCCCTCAGTATCTTTAGGACTGGAGGGAGTGGCAAACAATGAGGAAGAGGAGCAGAAGCGAACAGAAAGCCAGTCAGCATACGGCCTCTCCACCATAACTCAACCGACCTCACCCACACCAGACACGCCATGTTAGTGCACCTACCTGCCCAGCACTCAGCTATTAACGTTCGCTCACACTGCGAGATTATTAGTTATTACCTCACAAATGGACTCTTTTTCTGTCTTACAGTGGAGCTGGAACGGCGCATCGACTTTGAGCTCAGAGAGGGTCTGGTGGAGAATCGCTACTGGTCGGCAGTGACCTCTCACACAGGCTACTGGTGCTCACATGACATAGCACTCTTCCTGTTGACCTTCATATACAAGCAGAACACGACACCCTCTGACCCAACAGAAGATACCCCAGAGCCAGACTAAGGAAGCACCTTCGTTACAACACAGTCACTTGGATGATGGTTCATAACCCTGAGGGAGTATGTTATCTTCTTCACAAGACACAAAAACAGACAATTCATGTATTTCTCATGCAGGCAGACAGCTCAAATGCACTCATCATATTTTTCCTTTATCTACCTGTCATCTTGTTGTCATAAAACCTTTAATCATTACTGACAAACTGTCATTCCACGATGTACAATTCTGTGTCTGTTTATGTAGTTTGTACTCAGTCGCTCACTCTAAGGGTGATGGTGTTGGACCCCTAAGGCAGCACACCCTTCACCAGTATGACCACAAGCTGCAGATAAACAGGGAACATGAGTCTAATGCATTTGATGTATAGAAGTTGGTTGCAGTGAGTGTAAGAGAGTTTTAACTTAATCTCTATTTCTTGAACCTTAACACAGACAGCTGCTGCTTGATGATGGTGTCCATAGGCTTCCTGTCAGTCAGTGCTTCACACCAGCCTCTCTCCCACAGACTTGGTTTATAGCCTTGTGATACACTTGACTCTCACTCAATGAGGCTTTGAGTTGGTCCAGTGTTTCCCATTTAGTGATTTATTTGTGTCAGCCCGACACAATATCAGTATTGACTGACATGCTGATTTTCTTTTTTTTTTTTTTTTTTTTTACTTTTTTAAATGGACAGAGAAATATAATTATCAAAAATAGCAGTTCTATGCTTGAAATAAAATTTAGTTAATACATCTGAAAAGAATTTATGCTGCCTTTCAATATTAGCCAAAACATGTTACTCTTAGGACATTATCCCTTTAATAATGTTTGAAAGTATGAAGAAAGACATAACAGACATTATATAGTTAGTTTGTTTTTATTACATTTTTAATATTTGCCTTTTTTTTGACGTTGTTTGACTCAAACAGATATGCACCAAATGCAAAATCAAAGCGCCAGTTTTCTGTACTAACAAAATTTCCTTTTATGTTTAGTGACAGTTTTTGTTTTAATACCAGGGACAAAATGTCACAGGATATCATTAGTTCCAGTGTGAAATTTGTTTACAGAGGTTTACAACCGCACATGGCTTGTGGTCTAGGCTCTTATACAAGGACATGTATAGTTATATTCTTACACACGGTCCATAAATTCAAATCTCTTGATGCAATTTACTAGACAAGAGGTCACTTATAACAAAGACAGTAGTTAAAAACAATCTCCATGTTTCTTTATTAAATATAAGTTATGGAGAGAATTTTCTCTGCTCATCTTTATATTGATATCCAGATGAAATCAATTGAATCTGATGTATTTCTTTCTTAAAGCAAATAAATATTTTTCCTAGGTATTTTCAAGTGGGTGTAAACATGGGTCTCATGGGATTCAAACTTGTGGCTAAATAACTTTTGTGTCTAGCTGCTGTTAGATGCTCAGTGTAATTGGCCTAGTATAGAAGTAGATTTCTTTTTTTTAATGAGGCTTTTGTGATATAATACACATCTTGTTTGCCTTTTTATGAATTTGCGACTAATTTACTTTTTCCTGTTAAGAGCAAAGGACATGTTTGTCAGCTTTGTCTTATTTGTGTATAAGAAGAGTTTATGTATTTTTACAGACCTCTGTGTTTTCCAGTTACCACAAATGACACTACTCCAAAAAGAAAATTTACGGACACCTGATGACAGCAAATATTCTGTTTTCTAAAAATGACATTAGCTGATTATCATGGCTCTCGTCTTAGGTTTGTTTTAAAAAATCCCTTTAAAACACCAAATAATAATTACATAGAACTCAGAAAGCTTACAAATCTCTCTGTCCAGTGTCTTTTAATAGTAAATGGATGTTAGAATAAGAAGGCATAGAGTGCCAACACACACAGAAACTTTGTGGTTTTCATGGAGTAGGAAACGGCTCATGATTGTTCATTGGTTTCTGATCAAGTCATACATAAGACATTATGTAAGCAAAATATGAAGAAATTGAAAGATGAAGTCATGACAGGATTGGTTATTGTCACATGTTTTCTTTGTGTCCTACCTGTCATAATACTGTAGCTATCAAAGAGCTTATTTTAATTTACTATGGGGCAAGCTGCTGCTTTACTGTTCCACACAGTCGAGGGCTATTGTTGACTGGCCCACCACTGTATGGAATCGGGCTATTAGTGTTTAATGCCTGTGTTGTGTGTACAAAGTCCTGCTGACTGAAACCAGGCTGCCTTTCATATGACCAGATGGCTGACCAGGAAGTAGTATGGAAGCAGGGACAAATAAAGAAGTGTCATATGAAAGTGTTTCAACATTTGAGCTGATGGTTCTTGCACACTCATCAGCCATGAATTGCACAGAAATTATGTAGAAATATATCTTTTATTTATGTAGAACTATTGATTTTATTTAGACATTTTTGCTGAGCACATTCTACATTGCAGCAATAGACAGAAGTTTAACCGTGTTATGGCAGGGATGCAATGGAAAATATAGTAACAGGTCCACCCCGTTGCTCCTGCATCTTTAAATTGCACTGTGTGGGTTTAGACACAGCAAATATGTAATGTAGGAGTGTGGACACACCATGGTAACAGTAATATTCCTGCCAGTGTCTGTAATTTGGCTGCGAGTTTCCAAAATGTATGTGAGTTGGAGCAGTTCTCGATTCAAACACAGATTTTCAACTGTGTTCACTCTACTTGCTAAAAATTAGCAGGTAAACTGAAGAGCATTAAAAAAAAAACTTTTGTCAAGATACATTGTACTTTTGATTACATGAGCATTGAATGCACAGCATTTTGAATGATGACAGTATATTTTTCTTGTTAAAGGCATCACAAGCATCAGGGAAACGTCTAAAGTTGCATGTTTTGTAGATCCAACACCCCGTTGACGTCAGTTTGAAGGCATTTTTAAGTATAAGGGTCACAGGTGTGTCAGTCTTTAAAAGGTCAGTAAAGAAGGGCCTTTAGCTATATTGTATGTAACCAGACATTGGGTGTGGGGGAAAAAAATGCACAATGAAACTTTTTGTGGGTGTATTGAGTGGAATGTGTTGAACTTGTATCATGTACCACTATTGTTCTAACTTTGAACTGATATTTGGGAAAGACTTTTTTTGTCTGCCCTTAGAGCTGTGCAATAACCCATGCCTGTAATGGATTCTTACTGCCATCTAAAGCCATGTATTTCCTTGTATTAAAACATTTTTTGCATACAGTTGCAGCTTCTTGCTATTATATCTCACAGATCATAGTAATAAAAAATTATTGAATTTGGAACTTCTGTCATGTAGAAGGAGGTTTGTTCTCATCAGAGAATAGATGGTCCCGTTTCACCACTGGAGGACAATTGAGCTATTTGTTCGTCAGATTCTTTCCGAGTCGCCCCCGATCTGAGCAACAAAACCGACATAGATTGTGAATAGGCCACATTGTAACCCACAAGCAATCATGGCTCCACACGTGGGTTTTTAATGTAGTCAAGCAACTCCAAAGGCAAGGCTCGCAGATGTGACCTGCTGATTCCCATAAATAATGCATTAGGCCCTGCTGTTCTGTGTTTGACCAGAAGAGGTCAGTCATCTCTTGTTAATACTGGAACAAAGACCACTATTGACCATCTGTTGTCCAATCCCTATTTTCATTTACTGCCCTTAACTAATTGAGCAATTTTGACAGATGTTAATACTCTATATTCTACTATAATTGTGTGAGTTGGTCAGTTATGTTTTTAGGTAGCTAACATGTTATATTGGCATGAAGTACATGAAAAGGTTTGCTTGGCTACTCTGTAACATATCTACTACAATCCAAACGCCTAAGAACAGATTTTTTTTTTTCCTAAAGGTGATTCATGCAGACCGTGTAAACGTCTTCAAGGCCTCCATTTATATACTCCACTTCTCTACATCTCTCTCCCCTTCATCTCCTCACTCCTCATGCACATCATCAGCAGCCAAGCCAGCTGTCTATCTGACTCTCCTGCTCTGCATCTCACTGACTCAAATGTTTACTCTGCAATTAAAACACAGCCTATAAAAGGCAATGGATCAGCTGCCAGACACTGACAAGGGGGTCAGAGCTGCGGGGATGGAGGTTGTAGTGTAAATCGCGTTGATACCGACCACAGTCTGGAGGCCCAGATTTCTGAGCTGAGTTCACCAGGAGACCGAGCCAAAAACACTGATGATTCATGGGTATTTACTGCAGACCACTTGGAGAGTATGTGCTGGAGTGTGCATTGTGCTGCTGCTTTGGCAAGAAAGGAGACAGCGGCTTTTTTCCTCTCCTTTTCCTCCAAACTTGTCATTTGTGTGATCAATTGATTGACTATACATATAAAATGCCATTTTTCATCTGAGCTGTGAAGACAGCAACAACTTGCAGACAGTATCTTTATATTCTGTGTGTGTGTTATGCTTGCAGATATGATAATCTATCAGCAAATGGCCCATTATAGCTTAATTTGGTGCAGAGGGACTAGAAAACTTTAAACACAATATTATTTTTCATAGTTAGAGCTACTGGGAAACTTCTGCAGATGCATGTGTAAGATGTATTAGAAAATCAAAGTAAACTGCTACTGCGTTTCTGTAAATTAATGGTAATAACTGACCTTTTGTGAAGATTATACTTTGTACATCTATGCAGAAGAAAATAAAATGTGAGTTTCTTATGTTAAACGTTTTTATACTTGTTCATTTACTAAAGTACATTTAGGGAACACTGATACTTGTGAGATGTTATATTTTTATTTCATTATTGGTTAGAGGATATTATGCCGTTTTTTTTTTTTGTTTGTTTGTTTGTTTGTTTGTTTTTACTTCTCTGTAGCTGTATGTATTCCAGCATATGGTTTTAAAACAATTCCAAAATAATGCATGTCTTTTTAAGAGCATGTGATATGGTCTGACATACCCCCTCCTGGACTACAAACCAACATTCAGTAAAATGTTCCTTGATATATGTGCAGTGTCAAGAATCTTAAGTATATATCTCCATATTTCTGCATCATTTTTACTCTTCACATTTGCCCACTGGCGCATTAAGTCTGAATTAATTAGTTTACAATAGCTAAAAAAAAATGAGAAGTGATTTAAAGGGGGTTTGAAGAAATCTTTTAGTTATTCAAACTGTAAAAGGGATAAAACCAAAATGCCTTGTTAGTTTGTGCTAGTGCTCCCAGAGCGATAGACCAAAAGGTCCCTGGATGCTGCTGCTGCTTCCAGGCTCAGCTCTATTTCCATAAAAGGCATCTTGAGATTTTAACTGCATGTCTGTGTCTGTTTACTATAATTCCTGCCCCAATCTGCTGAATTTTGCAGAGTGGACGGTTACAGTTTGAGAAAATCTGTAATAAAACACATTCAAAAGCCTTAATCTGTTCACATTTAAGCTAAGTCATTTTTATTATCTTATTTACTAAGCCAAATGTGATGTTGACATTAAAATTTACATAAATACTTTCATTATTTTTATTTGTAGTAAATTATAGGAGTAGACAATAGTTTTTAAAATTACAATATAGTACTTTCTTTTACTTGTTTGCACCCATACTCACACTGTAAAATATGACACAGCCTTTCTTGTTAAATTAAAGTAAATATATCTAAGTTTTGGTCATTTCAATTTAACTTTTGAAATTTTATTTGAGTAAAATTTTGAATACATATTTTCTTGTAACACATCTATTTCTCTAGTATAGCTATTTTTACTTAAGTAAAAGATCTCAGTAGCCACAAACTATTTCTTTGCAGCTTTAAAATGTTACAGCTAATACAAATCCTAATTACTTCTAATAGTGATGAAAAAAAGCATAATTTATAAAAGGTGGAGCGGAAAGTAACCCACAGGTGACGGGGGACCAGTGGGGAACCAGTGGGCGACCAGTGGGGGACCAGTGGGCGACCAGTGTCTCAGTATGAAAGGAAAAGTGGGATTGGAGGAGTGACGTTATCATCTGCTGCTGGAAAGAGGGAGGGAGAAAGAGGGACGGCTGGACTCCATTAAGCCGAAGCCTGCGGGAAAGCTGGGTTACTTCACTTCTGTAGCGAGTTCTTCGGGGATTTCTTTCTGGTTTTATTGTCTAAAATAGACTATACATGATTTAAAGAGGGGGGAAGTTGCTCTGTGCTGTGTAGTTGACTGTTTTAGTGTTTTCGTCGTTGTGAAGGTGAGTATACATATTTAAATGTTCGTTTTCAAAGCTTTTGCTCGTTTCGCCGTTGAGAAATAGGACAGCGGCTTTATTTTTCTCGTACCGTTTTTGCTACGTGGAACAAACGCTTCTATTAGCAACTTTTCCCGGGCATTTTAGCGTCTGTTCGGCTTTAGACTCAATTCTAGCGAAGTTACTTCTTTAACGGCCGCCTGAGCGAGTGCACGCAGCCGGGAGTTGTTGTACGGACTCTGCTTATATAATTAACCCCTCAACCTATTTATAAGAGTGACTTTACCGTTACTTTTAACAGGTGGGCCCTCACATTTGTTGATAAGAGTTAAAAGGTCCATGCTGGCCTATAGCCTTTGTTCTGTCGTGATTATTGATTAGGCTGCTGTTTTGATCGCCATGCTAATACCGGATCAACGAGGCAGATTTTGTTCTCCTCCATCTTTCCC
>NW_018128021.1:747954-749852 GCF_001952655.1 Monopterus albus | reverse complement strand
AATGTGTTCATGAATGAGCATGTGTCACCTCCAGACTGATAGTGTTACCGTAGCAGTTTGTCACTGCTGGAAGCAGTAGCTCTACTTTTTTACCTAAAGTTCTCATCAAACCTACACTGCAGCAAAATGCAAACGTGTCTGTATATATAGCCTATAAGTATAAAAAGTAAAAGTACTCACAATAAGGAATGTGGGCAGTAAAATCCTCTGTCACTGTATATTTTAGATCATGATATTGATACAGTATCTGTGATTGCTACAGTAACCAATCAACTCTAGATTTTCATGGCTTGAAACCTTCCTGCAGTCTCCTACTACTGCACAGGGGCACTCAGCTGTACTTCAATAAAGATTAGGGTCTTGCCAGAGATACCAACCAGGAATACCAACTATGGCTAGTAAACTGGTTTTGATACAGTATGTGAAGTCACTGCAGCGCTCCTTTAAAAAAGAAAATAATTGCTGCTATGGTATAGCATAGTATAATGGTGAAGGAAGTCTCTCATAGTAGACAAAACTATCTCTGAATGTGTTGGCTCCATGTGTGAATAAGCACCTTGGTCACTAGGTCAGTACTAGCATCATTTACATGTCACTTTGAGTCTGAACTGCGTGCGCAAGATTACGATCTACTGACATAACGTGTTATTAGTTAGTGGGTCTACCAATCATGACAGTCTAGGAAGTGATGCTTTAAATGCTGCGACCTAATCCCGGACTCTTTGTTTGGGCTCTTGGAGAACACCCTAAACAACAACAACATGAGAAAAAAGTTTCTCTTGGAACTCATTCACATTCATCTGCCGGGTTTTGGCATGGTATGGTATCTCTGTCACGGTTGTGGACATGTCTGAATGAAGCTGTAAAGAACATTAACGTAAAAGTGACCTATCACCGAAAGCCATCTCTTACCAGATTGACTAAGCCAGCAATGTTACGTATCCCATGTCTGAAAAGGGCTCTTTGCCTTTTAGAAATATGCAACAGGATATGGTTCTTTTTGAAGGCCATGCATGCATGCATGGACTTTTTGAATCATATTTATGCCTTTCTAAAGTGTCAGGAGGCTTTTTTCATCCCAGTGTGACAGAAGTTTAATTGTACCATTTCCCCCTCCCGAATGGTGGTCTTTGTAACAGGATGGCGCTGGACGGGATCCGGATGCCTGATGGCTGCTACGCTGATGGGACATGGGAACTGAAGATGCATGTCACGGACCTCCACAGGGACGTGTCGCTGAGGGTCACTGGGGAAATCCACATCGGCGGAGTCATGCTCAAACTAGTGGAGAAACTAGGTATGCATGCATGCTGCTGTCATGCAGGGGCCAGAGCAGAGTTTACATCAGTTTATCTAAAGTGTTATAAACAGGCTTGAATGCTCTTAGCTGACTCATGAAAGAAATGAGAGCAGTCCACTATGAGTCTACAGATTTAACATGCATTCATTTGTAATAGTGTGGAAGTAGCTCTGTTTAGCAGGAATTTTTTCCTTTAACCTCTCACCCTGTACCATCATTCCAAATCAGAATTTCTCTGTTATCTGTTCATATTTGTTGTATGCATCAAACCAGCAAAAATGATTTATACTCGAACCAACTGATTCCTAACAGAATCTCTTATAATCGACCCCTGGGTTCTCTTTAACAGTTATAGCTGCTGAGTTGTGATTACTACAGCCAATAGGAACAAAGCACATGCGTCCTTGAAGAACATATGACCAGCAATATAAAGAAACCATACACAGCTGCAGTCTGCAATATGTTCTGTAAATGCAGTTATGCTCTTGACAGTTTGGGTGTAAGGAAGCACAAGAGTCCTCTGTTCCAGCCACTTGAACACTGCCCTGTTTCATGGAGGCTGGAGAGAGGTCAGTGGTGGTGACAGTGTGATTTGGGA
>NW_018128021.1:747135-747916 GCF_001952655.1 Monopterus albus | reverse complement strand
CATTCCAAGGTTTTATTCCCTGCCCATGGTGCTGTTTTTAGCTCTTCTGTTAGAGAGTCACATAATTGAGGTCTTTGTTCCGTGCGGTCATATGTGCTGAGCAGCATCTATGCTAGGCAAGTGCCGTGGGGCTGCATGAATTCATTTGTACTGTCACCCCAGCTCCACTCCAGTCCTGGCCTTATCCATTGTTTGAGTTGTGTTCATGCATTTTGTTAAGGTCTTTTTGAAAGTTATGACTTTTCTTAGTATGACGACTTCACTGTGGTGTAGTGTGAGGGAGAACTTTTCTTTCGTCAGTTGGTCTTTGTATCATAATCGTTGGATCTACAAGGGCTAACAGCCAAGTAGCCTTATTACCGCTTTAGAGTAGAATAGAAATGAAAACTAGCTACATGTGCTTGGATTTTTTTTTTTGTTGTACTGTAGTTCTATCAATTTGTATTGAGGACCTGTTAACATCATTAATAATGTGTGAGGGGAGTTGATTTATCTTTGTTTTCACTATTCCTACTTTCTGTTTTCCTTTTCTTCTTAATGATGCTCTTTTGCTGATGACATTTTCTTCTGAAGGTTCCTGTGGCGTGAGGTCTTCACATCAACAGCTGATAGTGGTTTTGATTTGTTGATTGTTGACTGTTGTTGTACCAAAGTCCTACTACGGGCTGCACGATAAATCGTTTTGTGAGCATGATTTAGTTCATTGTGTGATTTCGGTCTTGCGTGACAATGATTCTGCCATGTCTTCATTAGCAGGGAAATGCCTTGCATCAAGCCAAGG
>NW_018128021.1:723363-747099 GCF_001952655.1 Monopterus albus | reverse complement strand
GAATGCGTTACATCACATGACGAGCTGTAGGCAGGAAGAGAAGACTGATTCAAAAACAAATCCAACAGGTTTGACATTATGAAAGGTATTCTGTGCCCTCCTACAGCTATTAGTTTGATGCAAGGGATCTCACTGCTAATGCAAACACGGCAGAATCATTGTCACATGAGACTGAGATCACACAGGGATCTAAATCACACTGACCGAACAAACCCTACCTCCTGCAAAGACACAGAAGTCTTGCGGTGATACTAAACTGCTATGTGACTGTTTGTGCCTTTTAGTTTTGCAGTGCACGTGTGGGGTCATTTCGTTTGACTGCCCCCCCTCCCCCTTCCCTAAGTCAACAGGTTGTTTTTGCATTGTAATCATTAACATCAACGTGGGTTCTCCACATGGCCACAAGCTGCAGGAGACTGTACATTGCTTATGCCAAACACACAATCATTTGTGCTTGGAACAGTCAGCAGCGATACATGAGAAAATATACATTCTCTTAATAATCATTAGGGACAGTTTAGACCAAGCTCTTGAGTAAAATCTGTCAAAAGAAATGATAAATTTAACTTTTTGTCAGCATTGGTGTGAAATTAGAGTTGAGAGGGAACTATGTGCAAGTTAATGAGTTACTTTGAGATGAAGAAAACTGGTAATCAAACTGTTCTTATGTGACACACCTCTGTAGGAAAAAATCCTGTACCAGTAACCTCTGTGTGTCCCAGATCTCACTGGTGACAGTGATGTACAGACGTCACTGAACACCTCAAGTGCTGTCACGTACCCACTGCTGGATTGGCTGACTGCTTGGAAGTGGTGGTTATATGTAAATACTGTACATGCGTATATGTGCATGTACATATACACAGGGTTGTGAGAAGGGGCACGTAGACGCCACAGAGTGTTGGCTGGTAGCACCTTAGTCTTACACTGAAAGGACATCCTGGTGCAATGACAAATCCTTCTCTGTCCTCCTTCCTGCCCTGTCTCTCTCTCTCTTGCCCTCTAAAATGAAGGCCCTCTTGTGATTCAGTAATTGCTGTGCTCAAGGCTGACAGTGCTGTTTTTTTTTGTTTTTTTGTATCATGACCAGTTGTTGATATATGGTGTTTTTTTTTTTTTTTTACTCTGAACATTGTTGGCTGCATGTTGTAGCTTTCAGAAGCAGCACGTTTGAGAAAAAAATGTTGACGTCAGCTGCTGCTGCTGCCCGCACTATGACCACTCTTCTCTCGCGTTTCCACGTGAGCATGGTTGTAGGGGGTCGGTGGGTGTGTCTCCTCCACATGCATCCTGCTTCCGTCGTTCTACTCTTCCTGTGAGCTTCAGGTCTCTCGTCCCCATCACAGGCTCAGATGGCCTTCGATAATGGATTAAATAGACAAATGCCAGGAAGGCACTTAGCTATTGATCACCGCCATGAATGCTGCTTCTGTTTCCCCCTGCAGCCCTCCAGGAGAGCAGTACTTAAAGTCAGTTGATTGGCCATCCCCTGGTCCCCTCTTACTGCAATCCTTTCATCCTTCTGTTGCTTTCCACTGTTCTCTGACTTTGTTGATGTGCCACTCTCCTCACTAAAAGCAAACACTGTGCCATTTAGGAGGGAAAACAAATATTGCACCAACAACATTAGCTGGTGGGAATTTTATTAGGTTTAAAGCAATTGTTCCCAACTGAAATAGCTTTTAGGTCCGGCTTACAGTAACTGTTTGTGCTATCTGTTTTCACACACATACTTTGCACTCTAAAGGTGGAAAGAACAACTTTTTTTTGATAAGTGTTGTGTGGACTGTATGTCAAGGCCCTTAGACTGTCACAAGTATGATAAGAATAACAGAGTTTTAAAATTGTGACATCTGCAGAACAGCCTTGGAATGAATAGCATATGCTAGCAAACAAACGATAGGTCAGAATGTTGTTGCTCTTACACCCCTGGAGGTACACTCCGTTGTAAGGGCTCTGCTTAGCCTCACTAAGACAGTTGAGGGCAAAGGGACTGGATAGGGAGGAAATTGGGAAGGAAACAGCGAGGGGGAGGGAGTTGTGTAGAGTAAGCAGGGCCTGAGCTTTGTCTCACTGTTGTGACGTCAGCCATGCTGCTAGAATTCCATAAAAGTCTTCGATGGAGCAGGAAATGACTTCCAAGGTTTGGCATGTTGTTCTCTGGTCGCTGCTGTCATTGCTGGATTCTCTGCTGCCTGCTTCAGCCCCCCCCTTTCTTTTCCTTCTTACCCTCTCTCATCTGAATATGTATTTTTGTCTCACATTTTTTAAGTATTGGCAGCCATGTCTTAATATTTGACACCATCCACTCCATCTAGTAATCAACAGGAAATATTAAACTACACATTGTTAATTTTTTTTCATGGTTTCCAACCCAGGTTGTGTACACTAACTGTTCAGTGTTCCCTAAATAGAACTTGCACAGACTAATTGCTGTGACTCTGATAATTCATGTGGTTTGTTTCCAGTGAGGGGCCTGCAGTTTTTGGCTGCTGTACCAGCCAGCCGCAGAGAACTTTCCTTGCATGTCAGAGAAAATGTGTTTTGTATTTGCAATGGCCTACATATTATTCATTTTGCAAGTGATTTTGTGAATTTCATCATCCCACATTCATTTTAGGAAATGCATTTGTATTTAACCCAAAGTTTTAAAAAATTCTACAACCATTTTTAACTCTTGCAACACTGTGATAATGATTTAGCGTTTCCTCTGAGCAAATTTGGCTTTAAAAGTAGTGCTCCACTTTGACAACTATTTAAATGCTGTGCCCTTTTTGTCAAAATGCCATCTGCTGGAGGTTGAGGTGACCAGAGAAACAAGGATTTAGTTTCACAATGGAGTGCAGCGTTCATTAAGAAACGGACACAATTAAACACAGGATGCTGAACTTCCTCAGATTTTTTTCAATACACCTTCTCCCTTCTGCCTTCCTTGCACTCCCGCCTTCCTGTCCTCTGTGCTTATGGCAATTTTTGAAGCAAATGATTCTTTTGGGCTAAGGGGAAAGATGGGCCTTCAGTTCCTGCAGAGAGCAAGATGGAGAGCTGAGATATCATAACTTTATTTGTGAGAGCCATGACCGGATCTCGTACATCAGGAAGATGGTATATCTTATTGACAGGCAGCTGTGACCACTGTTCCTCCCTACTCATATCATTTTAGTTTGAGACGCACGTCAGATATATCACCATGTGTAATGAGCCTGATCAGGACTGTGGAGCCTTCCTAGCGGTCAGGCATTACAAAGTGAGAAATTGCATGGTAGCCCTGTTCCCTAATCTCTGACAGGAAGTAGTTAGCCTAAGTAGTGGTCCTGCCCAGGCCAGAGCTTTCCTGTTTCAGTAGCAAGATGCTGCAGTGATTGTGCTATTCTATACTCAGACTTGCACATGTGATCATATATAGACCCTTGGCCTATGTATTTATATAAATATTTGCTCTGTGTTCCCCATATATGGACAGCTCATTTTGGAATTCAACCTAAGTTGTGTACTCAACTTGGTGTTACTTCCTTTAAATATTCTGAGTGGAAACACAACTAAAACTGGATTGAATAAAATGTCAGCCAGAATTAGGGATGCATAGATGCTGATACCGCCTTCTAGTACTCTACTCATACTGGTAAAAGTTGTCCACTGATACCAGTTAACAGCAGCATTAACCTCAAGCTGGCTGGGCCGGTTGTCAGGCAGCAGAGAAGAAATTCAGTGGTTCGGGGATATTTTAATATAAGTGACAAAACCAGAAGCTTTTCTGGTGTGTGTGTGTGTGTGTGTGTGTGTGTGTGTGTGTGTGTGTGTGCGCGTGCGCATGTGCCCTTCCCTCCCCGTCTGATAGGACAGGAAGATGCCACAGACACCAGCTAGTTTAAAGTAAGAATTCCCTTGTTAAATTAAACATGTAGATTGTTGACTGTGTCGAGGTTCTGGTCAGTGGGTTGTGAAATCATTACATCCTGTCACAGGGTCACACTCCTAAAAAGGTTAAAATCCACTGTGTTACACTGTGCTGTGTAGCAGGCTACAGAAATTCAATCACTTACACGTTAACTGTGTTTGTTATCACAGAAAGTTTGCAGGTAATGTACAAGGAAGAGTTTCTTTTGAACCTGAACTACACTTGACCTTGTCAGCTGTTGGGTTGATGCTCTCCCTTGGTAAAGAGTCATCTTCTTCTTCTTCTTTCGGCTGTTCCCGTTAGGGGTCGCCACAGTGAATCATCCGTTTCCACCTAACGCTATCCTCGGCATCCTCTACTCTCACCCCAATTAACTTCATGTCCTCTTTTAGCACATCCATATATCTCCTTTTTGGCCTTCCTCTTGACCTCTTGCCTGGCAGCTCCATCTCCAACATCCTTCTACCAATATAACCACTATCCCTCCTCTGCACATGTCCAAACCGTCTCAATCTGGTCTCTCTGACCTTGTCCCCAAAACAGCCGACCTGAGTTGTCCCTCTAATGTGCTCATTCCTAATCCTGTCCATCCTGGTCACTCCTAAAGAGAACCTCAACATCCTCATCTCTGCTACCTCCATCTCTGCCTCTTGTCTTGGTAAAGAGTCATATGGGAACAAAATCAGCCACTTAATGCTTTAAAAATCAGTACTCATTATTCTGAACAGATTGTAGGCTTAGCTTTGAAAGACACTGCATGTCATGTTTTGAAATATGTTTGTTTTTTTATTGTTGTCAACGTTTCTTTGGTTTTACGATCGTGGTGCTTGTTGCTTGCTTGTTTAATTTATGTTTGGCATCTTAAACTAACTTTCATGGCTCCTCTGGGAATCTAGGGCTTCTTGCTTTCTGTCCCTTCTTACTGTAGGAGTGGGAAGCACAGTGAATCCAGTGGAAGGAAATGCTAGAGCAGCACATTGTTGTTGTAACAAAACACACTTGTTGGGTCAGTGCAGTAAACCGATCTGGAGTTTTTGTGTAGGTTCTCAGCCAGCATTTCATTCATTTAAACCTGTCCCCACCTCACAGCCTGTCTTGCTGCAAGACAGGTGTTTGTTTTCATAACAGATTTAAAAAGCTGTAACTGGGAAACATTTTCTTTTTATTTGAAAGTGATGAATTGCTTATCAGTATAGTCTGTTTATGGATTAATTGGTAAATTAGCTAATTGTGTCAGCACTGCTGAGGATTGCCCAAATATTAACCTGGAAGAAATCATACGTAGTAGCTTCAGAGTGCCATCACCCTGCAAGCTCTCCTCAGGGTTTGTACAGAGAGGCAGCTAGAGGTTGGGGAGCAACTGAGCTTCCTGTTGAACTCACTGTGATGGCTTATTACAGTCCTGAGTGGAGGTCTGGCATGATGCATACAGAAGGACAGATGAATAGTGTCTATCTCCTCCATTGATCTTAGTCAGAGTTTCTTTGTAATGTCATTATTCCACCAGGTCTCTGAAAATATAATTGTATAAAGCTGTGTCAGAGTGGACGAGGAGTACCCATGTTGTTTTGCTGTGTTTGGATCATGACAAATGGATACAAACTGTCTGTCCCTAAGGAGCTTTCCTCTAAAAGCCTTCCTGACCTCTCCTAATGCAGCAAAACCAGCACTGGTGTACTCTCTTCTTAAATTGAACAGGCTCATGCTCCTGAATTTCCTGTAACGATTTCAGATTCAGTACAATATGAGGAATATTTCTTTACTTTCTTTCACTGTTTGTTATGCACTGGTGTAGAACCTGTTCAGCCTCCATTGCCTCATGTATAGGCGTCCATACTGTATATTTACCAAGCTCTCAGCTTGTCTATCCCACTTGTAGGAAAGCAGGTCCATGTCATCCTCTGGGGCTGATGTGATGTGAAGCTTGATGTTCCAAAAGTCTGACCTGAAGCCTGAATATTAGGGACCATTCAGACATAGAGATAAAAAGCTGGACCAGCAGCAGCAGCTGCTGTTCATTGTGAATGAGAGCTGGCTTTGAAACCCTAAACCCCCTTCTGAGCTTTACAGATTCAGAAATATGGGAAAACAACAGTCCAGTTAGGGTACCTGTATGTAAATTATACACAACAGACCGGCAGAACTACAGATTCATGACAGGCCAGGTATCCATATGTGTCAACACATTGTTGCCACCGCTTGGCAGGGCCCGTCCTGAAGCATGCTGCTAGTTTATTATGTATTCTTTAGACTATAGATAAATTGATGCTGTATATAGAGTATATTTTAGACAAGGGGTTCTGTGTGTGTGTGTTTTGTGTAGTCTGAAACATAAACTGTCTAGATTTAGACTGGTGTCTGTGTGTGCATGGGAAAATAGTGGCAGTATACTCAATAAAATCAATAACACATCACAGTGCCTCCTGGCTCCTCCTAGGCAACTCTTGACCTTAGATGTTGTTCCACTTACAGTATGTGAGCTATAGATCACTGACACAGGGCACAACCTTGATGAACCTATTTTTATTTTTGCAGTCGACATATTTATTGTCAGCATGTGTCCCTTTCTGAATTTGCCTGGTGGCAGAATGTGGGTCTCAAGGCAAAGTGTCTTGCATATTTAATGCCTGTGATAAAAACTGTTGGCAGGAAGCGGAGCTGGCGTATAATAGCTGCCTGAAATAAGCTCACTGTCAGATAACCTTGTTCAACTCACCCTGTCGATGGAAGGTACTTGAGTATTAATGATATTGGTTAGTGTGCACCCGGATGGCACAGCTGGTGCCAGTCAGGTAATATGATGTGTTGCCAGCATTGTGCTCTTAGGAATAGATGCATTGCATGTATGGTTTTTTGGATTTTCCTTATTGTCTGATCATTCATTGTGTCCAGCAATATGTTTGTCCACTCTGTGGATGCCTCTTGCACCATAGATGGATGTTATGGTTGTTTTAAGCACATACCATACCATTCCATACCATACCATACCAACTTTATTTATAAAGCACTAAAAACAACCAGAGTGGACCAAAGTGCTGTACATTGCAATAAAACAATATAAATTATAAACCACAAACAACAATATAAAATATAATCAATCAAATGACTAAAATCAACACAAAAATATCAAAATGCCAGGGAAAATAAATGAGTTTTTAAAAGAGACTTAAAAACAGACAGGGTAGAGGCTTGTCTAATGGACAGTGGTAAATCATTCCAGAGTTTAGGACCAGCAACTGCGAAGGCTCGATCGCCTCTAAGCTTACGCTTCGTTCTTGGGACACTCAAGAGAAACTGATTTGCTGACCTCAGAGAGCGTGTGGGTGTATGCCAATGAAGCAAATCAGTTAAGTAGGATGGTGCAGAGCCATGAAGGGATTTAAAAACAAAGAGTAAAATTTTGTAATGGACCCGAAAATGGACAGGTAACCAGTGTAGGGAGGCCAAAACTGGAGAGATATGTTCATATTTCCTTGTACCTGTTAAAAGACTGCATTTTGGACCATCTGGAGGCGAGTGATAGAAGACTCACCGACCCCAAGATACAATGAGTTACAATAGTCCAAACGGGAAGTAATGAAAGCATGAATAAGCGTCTCAAAATGCTGTCTAGAGACAAATGCTTTTACTTTAGCCAACTGTCTGAGGTGAAAGAAACTAGATTTAGTGACAGCTGCAATTTGGCTGTCGAATCTTAAATCTGGATCCATCTTAATACCTAAATTTAAAATATTCTTTTGATTAGAATGAACCAATGAGCCCAAGTCAACAGATGGTGAACCAACAGAATCACCGAATACAATCACCTCAGTCTTATCCTCATTCAGCTTTAAAAAGTTAAAAGCAAGCCAAGATTTAATGTCATCCAGACATTCAAGAAGTGTGCTAACGGAAGAGCTCATCTTATTAACCGGTAGGTAAAGCTGGCAATCATCCGCATAAAAATGAAAGGAAACACTGTGATTCCTGAGTATAGTACCAAGTGGGAGAAAATAAAGGGAAAAAAGAAGGGGTCCAAGGACCGAGCCTTGTGGTACCCCATACACAAGGGGCTCAGAGGAAGATACAGCATCTCCTAGTTTCACACAGAAGGATCTATCCTTAAGATAAGATCGAAACCATTCCAAAGCTATCCCCCGGATACCCACCCAGTGCTCCAAACGAGAAATAAGGATATTGTGGTCCACTGTGTCAAAAGCAGCAGTCAAATCTAAGAGCACTAGGACCACACAATTCCCTGAGTCAGTAGCAAGAAAAATGTCATTTAAGACTTTCACCAAGGCTGACTCAATACTATGCTGGGTTTTAAACCCTGATTGAAAAGTCTCAAGAATATTGTGCTCATCTAAGAAAGAAGACAGCAGAGCAGGGACGAGAAACAGAAAAATCGTAAACAGGAGGTAAAATTTGAGCTCTGGTAGAAAGAACCTTATCATTAAAAAAGAATAAAAATTTTTGACAAAGGGCGGGGGAAGACTCAAAACAGGCAACCTGAGGGACATTCAGAACTGAGTCAATAACTTTAAACAACACATGAGGCTTATGACAGTTTGACTGAATGATATTAGAGAAATAATTTCTCTTAAGATTTTTCACAGTTTTTTGATAATCATGCCAAGAGTCTCTAAGTATCTGAAGTGACACTTGTAGTTTGTCCTTTTTCCACTTGCGCTCAGCCCTGCGACACTCACGCCTGGCAGCACGGGACTCTTCATTTAACCAGGGCTCGAGCTTAGTCTTGGGGCGCCTGGTCCTCAATGGTGCCACCGCATCGATGGCGGCCTGACAGGTAGAGTGAAGGTGTAATGCAAGCTCTTCTGTATCCGTAGAATCAGGAATAATGAGGTTTCCATTAATAAAGTCAGAGAATTGAGTGAAAGTGGAGGAATTAAATACACGGCAGAGCCGTGGGGCAGTGCAAGGGGCAGTAAGATAATAATTAAGATCAATTGCAAATAACACGGGCAAATGATCAGAAAACACAGCATCACAGATTTCCAACTCACGAACAGGTACACCATAAGATAAAACAAGGTCCAAGCACAAGCCAAGGGTTGTTGAATTCACTCTATCACTTCAATATTCCACTGTGAAACTGTCATTCTGTGCCTCATGTCTGTCATACAGATATTGTCATCACCTATCACAGTTAAACCTGTTGTATAGATGTTGGATATCTGATGTTGTAGCTTGAATGCATGAGCAAGTGTGTGCATACAGGTCATTTACAATACATATAAGTTAAGGGCAATGCAGAGCAGTTCTTGTCTGTCTCTCTCTGTATGGTGTATTTTCCAAAAGATGAGCTTTCATGTAACTGGGGATAAACTGTGTGTGTGTTCTGTGTCTTTGTTGTGTCGTCTTGCTCCACTGCCCCTGTGGCGTCAGCCAGCAGTCACCAAGGAAACAGCATGACCAGCCTCACCCGGCTGTCATGTTTTATCAGCCGATGGCAAAAAAAAAAAAAAAAAAAGACTAATCCTTGTGCTGCACGTCCAGTTGTTGTCTCTGATAAGTAACAGCTCGGCTCTGATGACTAAAACATTTTTAGATAAAAAGGGTGAATGTGCAGACATGGTGAGAAAGTCCTGACCTGTAAGATCATCAAATCACCTCCATCAGTGCTGTTAGAGATGTCTTAGTTTTGCGTTGGTCATCAGTTGACTGTCACAGCTTTACTGGTTAAAGCCCAGTAAGGAGTTAATAACACAATACTGATAGGTGGAGTGTTGTATCATACCAATCATTGTGTGTATGTACTGTATGTGTGCAAATTTGTGTTGGTAACAAATAGATGCTTTGGCTGAAATCTCAGAATTTTTATTCTTCTAGGCATAAAAGCCTTTCTCACTTTTATAGAGGCCCTTTATTTTCAATTCTCTCCTGGCTTGCTCTACCTTGCACTTATTTTATCATGGCTGCTCCCTGTCCTCTACTCATACTTGTCTTCTCTTCTTTCCATGCTCTTTCCTTCTTTCTCATCCTCTCCTCTGTTGTCCTGTCCCCTCCCCCTCACAGACAGACATCCATAGACATAGTTGCCTCCTAATGTAAACACCACTGATGGAGAGAGTGAATTTGGGGAGGAGAAGCAATTAGGGACAGTTCAGTTTATTCCAAGTCAAACAAAAAAGTTCTGCAAACTTGGTATTTTTCTGGCTACAGTGCAACATTTTAAGTGAATTTTTTTGCCTCTTAAAATATTGCAGTGTTAATTGAAGTCTTAAAAGCAGCATTTTGTTGTGGGATCTGGTGCACAAAGCAGAAGAAGTGGTCTTGCTCGAGCTGTTGTGGTGATGGTGAATGAAAAGAACTCTGTTCGACAGAGAAATTTATGAATTAATTTAGCTTATTAAAGCACACACACACAGGCAAAGAGCTAATGTAGTTAATGGATGGAAGAACATCCTCCCTTTGACAAATCCCCCAAACTCATGACCACACACACATACAGACTGTCTCTGTATCATCTTTCATGTCCTGCAGAGGTCATAAAACATGGTTTTCCCATTCCGTTTACCCTCCCCTTGTCTTTTAAACTCTCCTTGCGTGCACACACACACACATCACTTTACTAAGGGGATGTGGGTTCACATTTAATGCACCCAATTACTTAGGCCCCCGCTCCTCCAGCTGCTGCATTACGTCAGGGTTGGCAAGCTGTATCTTTATATGAAATATGCCACTGGCCCTCTCTTTCTCCCTCTCTGTGGAATGAGGTACCACCTTGTTACTGAAATGGACACCTCCCCGAGCTGACCTCAACCAATCACAACACATCGAAACACTGCGTAATGACACAAGCAAGTAGACGGAAAGTCTGTGTCCAGTAAGGTTTTGGCAATGTGTGGCGATGAGGAAACAGTGGAGCAGGGGCCATCGAGAGCATGTTGAGGTTAACTGAGACCAGCCAAGATGTGCAGTCATGCCTCACCACAGACTCTATGGTGGCCATGCATACTGAGTATAAGGACGCTTGTATACTGTATATAGTGGAGTGTGGTGAAGAGGTGGGTGCCAAATGTTGATGCTAGCTGTTCAGCATTGCTCTCAGACACCAGAAATTACAAGTTATAAGAGGAAAAACTGCGACCAGAGTTATGAAAATACATTCAGTTCTATTTTCATTTTTTCTTTACTTACTCCCTCTCATTATTTTGGCCCTTAATAGCTGCAGTACACTTAACAAGGCAGTTTCTCTGATGATGTATTTTGCACAGCTGAGGCATCAGAAGGAAGTGATGACGGCCAGCTAGACCCCTTGCTGCTAGAGTAACTCACAACAGGGTCTCAGAAAGAAACTTTGGAATGTTTTCACTCCAGTACCAAGTGTTTGCCTGTTGGAGTAAACAGTATAAACCCCAACAGCTTGACAAACAGCCCCTCCCCACTCAGTTCACGCAGTCCTACCACCCTTCCCCCCACCCCCCCCCCCCATCTTAATCACCAGTGTAATCTCTTCTTCATCCCATTTTGCTTTACTCACATCACACCAGTCTTGTTTCTTGGCTCCAAGCGGCCAATGTGTTTCACCAACTCACCTGCTAAATCTCATTCATTCAGCCATTAGACAGGATCAGCAGGAGAGTATCGACGATACATATGAATGGCCCCTGTAAAGTACCACTACCAGCCTTGAATGCAAAGAGATGTTTCCTTACAGAAGCTCAATATGATTTTTTTTGTGATTATTTTTATAATAGAATTCAGTTTAGAACGCATTCCGACACAAAACAAGGGCTCTGGATTTTGCCATCACACTGAAAGAAGGGCTTTCTTAACAGCTAGTATAGACAATAGGAATGATTATAACATCTATGAATATTGTGATATGCTGGCTGGCTGTTCTTTTAGCTTTCTAGGATAGTTAACATTTGGCTATGACAATAGATGACAGATTTTCTCCTTGATTAGTGTATATGCCTTTTAAACAAACCACTGACACCACAGTATAAGAGTTGAAACAGTTCAGATCGAACGCTGTGATTAAAGGATCACTGAGTAAAGCGATGTCTGTGTCTGAATGCAGTGACTCTCAGGAGAGAGAGACTCTGAGTGAGACGGAGGATAGGCTGGAGAAGCAATGAAGGGCTATGTGGGTGGAGGAAATGAGAGATTGCTCCGGGACATGCCTTCCTGTACTAATGCCAGAGTAATGACATCACTGCTCAGGGACATCTGAAAGTATAATACCCTGTTCACTCCATATCGGTTATCACATTTTGGTAACAAGGCTATTAGATTTTGCTTTTAAACAATAGGCAACATGTATAGAGCATGGGATGCGTGTCAGCAGCCCAGAAGCCAGTTGGCCTGCCATTTGTTTTGACTAGTTTGTGAAAGTATGCCATAAATAAAATATGACATGGATGTAGAGTGGCTTTTATGCTGTCTTTGAATTTGGGAGGTATTGCTTTTTTTATGTCTACCTTTCACGTTGATATGTCTGAGCTCAAACACAACTTCACCTCATCACAATGCTGCTCATACAGAATCCAAAGCACAGTGATCTGCTAAACAGCTACCCCGAGTTCCCCTAAATCCCTGCAGTTTTCAACTTCTCTGTGAAGCGAGACACGCACACCATGAGACCACAGGTTTGTCCTCATTGTGCTGAGCTCCTGCAGAGAGAAAGCCTGCGAGCTACATTGGGTTTTGGGTGGCTTGTGTCTGCTTTAGAGGGCTCACAGTATGACTTTGGAACAAAGAGGGTGGTATGAACCTGATATCCCCACAGTGTCACACAAACAGCCATGTCTTTCACACAGTCAAATGTCTCCTCCCTCTCACTTCACCACCCCTGTGCAAACCTTTTCTGTATGCCCTGACCCCCCTTCACCCTAAATGTGACCCTCTGCCCTAGGATACATTTGGTGAGCTCAGGTCATCACAGTGAGATGCATACAGACTCGCTCTTCTGACACTTTTGCTTTGCCAACAATATCTTCATCTTTGTTGTCAGTAGATACAAATGGGAACTAATGTAGCCATGCAGTTTTGTAGAGAATGTCAGTAAAAAAAACACAACCATTTAGTTTTATGCTGTGTTTTCTTTTGCATCTCTGCAGTTGCTACTAAAACCTGTCTGATCACCTTTTCTTGCTCTTCCTAGATGTGAAGAAGGACTGGTCAGACCATGCTCTGTGGTGGGAGAAGAAGAAAACATGGCTGCTGAAGACCCACTGGACACTGGACAAGTACGGCATCCAAGCTGACGCCAGGCTGCTCTTCACTCCGCAGCACAAGCTTCTGCGCCTCCAGCTGCCCAACATGAAGCACATGAAGGTCAAGGTCAACTTCTCAGACCGTGTCTTCAAGGCTGTGTCCGACATCTGCAAAACTTTCAGTAAGTGGAACGGAGGATTTGTTTACAGGACAGCAGGCAGAGCAGCTTGCATATTTTTAGTGGTGATGTAGAGAACAGTCATGAAGCAAATGTGAGATTGAGGTGTGATTGTTTGGCAGTGAGTCAGGGGATAAACTCCTTTTGGATGAAGGATGATGGGTTCTGTCGTCCTGAAGGTGTCCACTCTGCTGAGCCAAAAACTCTCTCTTGTAATACTATTTTTGGAAGGGTTCTGGAAGTGTTCTACATCAGACTTAGCTAATCATGTCCTTCCTCTCACTTTGTTTTTATCCCTGGCAATTTGTTATGTTTATTAAACACTGTGAGCTCTGCATGCCAGAGTAATGTCTCTTGACTGGCCGTCCTGTTAGCTCTGGAGTTGTGTCCTGGGGAACCTCGGCTCCATCTGTCTCACAGTAATGTTTGGTAAACAGAGATTATCAGTCTGTCTCAGGCTTAAAACACAGACACATACCAATGTACAAATGCATGTAAATGGAAATAACTCTCACTGCTCTCTCTGCTCACTGTCTGGTTTAGCTATCATCTCTTCCACTAATATCAGATCCAAGTTGAACTGTCCTCCACTGTGTAGTAGTACGCAAGACTCACACACACGATAATATCTCCCATCACTGGCACCACCCTGTCCTATCAGAAATGTCTCAGAGGTCACACACTGGACCCCGGTGCAGGCGGGATCAGGGCCTCTAGCTCTCCTATTTTACTGGCTTCTACAGGTAGCACTCAACATTGTTTTTAATTTGGCATGAATGGAGCTTTTCCCCCCTAAAATGTTAAGGGGTTCACAGAGCAGTTCTGCGAGGTGAACAAGAAGAAATAGCACACTCTATTGAGTTTAAATATACAAAGAGGCTGTTGTTGAAAGCATATGAAGGGGGACGGGGGAGAAACAGGCCTGCAGCTTTTCTCTGGGCCTGGCTAGGAATGTGCCTGTTGCCTTTGTAATAAATTCATTCAAAACTTCTCAGAAATTCAGGGCAAATTTCTTTTGGCTGAATGGGCATGTGCCAAGGTGTTGCAAGATGTTTTACAGTAGCTGTAAAGGTTTGTCAGTGTGAGGTGGTTCTACTTTTGAATTTGTATCTCTCTACATCGTTGCTTGCAAAAAGAAGAACTAATAGTAACAAGATTCAAGATTTTTATTTGCTATTTATTCAGAAACAGTCTAGGCATATAGGAATTCATGTGCAGGGCTCTCCTGGAGTCAAGTAAAGAGTTTAAAGCCAAAAGAACAAACACCTAGTCTAAATATAAGATTACCCAAGAATACAAAAAACGAGAATACCCACAAATACAAAATAGTTGATAAAATTGTGGATACAGGAATAAGTTGGCAGGGAAAATGGGGAGTTTCAAATATTGCGCATGGTATTGCACGTAATGTAATTGTCAATGGTCTTATACTTAGTAGGGTAATGAGGGGTTGTTGCACAGGTTTTCCACATTTTGTATTTGCCATCAGTCTTACTGCGGCAGGGAAAAAGCTGTTGTAAAATCTTGTTCTGTGTGTGATGATACTGTCCGCTCTGCTGTGCCTGGAGTTGTGGGGGCAGTTTTTGTGTCTGAGCAGAGTGTGAGCTGGGTGGAGTGGATCCCTGATAATGTTCTGTGCCCTTTTACGACAGCGCTGTGTGTACAGTGTGTCCATAGCAGGCACTTCAGTCCCAGACAAGGAATGTTTTTAACTCTAACAGAGGCTATGGCAGCTGACCTGTGTGACTTACAGCAACTCTGGCCTGGAAGCATTTCATTTTTTGTTATCTGGACAGCTCTGGGCTTTTCAGTTTCCTGTGCATTTTTTCTGCTGACTGCACAACAATCAAAGAGGATGAGAGGAGACTGGGTCTGTCCAGCTGGCCTTTGCTCCAGATAGCAGAAAATGAGGCACAGCATTACTGGAAAAGAGAGTGGAGATTTTTTTTTTTTTGATAAGCAAATCATTGGCTCCAGTTCTTTTTCTCATATTAACGTATCTGTAGGAGGTTTTTTTGGTCCAGTGTGTCTAGTCAGTCGCACAGAAGCTATTTCCTGTTCCAAGTTTAGTCCTCCAGTGGCTGTTTTTATCACTGCCCACCCACCCCATAGTCAGTTTTTCTTATTATACTCTACAGTTTTATAATCTTATGCTGTCAACCTTATTATTTTGTAATATTAACTGTGTTTTTGCCTCAAACTCTCTATTTTGTCTGCCTCTCTGTCGCTTTAGCACAACTCAGATTCCGACAACAAATGTCCCATACAGAGACAAAGCACAGAAAGTCAACATAACACCATGAATTAAAACTATTAAACCAATTATTGCCGCTGTACTTCTCCCATACCAATGGCAGCTGTGTCCTAACAAAGGCACAGTCCATCTGTGCTGGCTCGAGGAGGGCTCAGCAAAAGGTCTATGTACTGCGATTCATAAAAATCACTCAGTTCCACTCCTATTTTGACCTCGGATTCCATTTGGTAGCACTTACATCCAAACAGAGACCTTAGGGATTTTCCACTTTCAACTGCTAGATAACATTTTTAAACTCTGTGACAGTTTGGAGAAATCTCTGAAAATGTGCTTCTTGAAGTTTTAAGAACATCTCAGATGCACACTTTTTTTTTTTTTATGGTGCCAGTTTACATCACACAGAAATGCTGCAGGGTCACATCTAACAATTATTTTTTATTATTGATTAATCTGTTCATATTTTTTTTTCTTTTCATGATCATTTAATTTAACAAACATCACTTTAAGTACGTGCAACAATTTTGAGGAGCTGATGCCGACATGTTTATGTGGTTTGGTTGTCTTGATAAATGACTTGAATAATTCAGACTATCACAGTCCTTCCTCTGAGCAACTCAACTAATTAATTGATCAGTTACTTTAATTCTAAAATGCTTCAAGGAAAGCAAAAACAGCCAGTCTGAGGAAAAAAATGAATCCCACTGAAGTGGCTCTTCAATCTCTCGTAAAGCTTACTCCCTCTACTGAAGAGTCGCAGTCAGACATGAACTTGTCCTGTCTAGACAACCTGGACTCACATCCTACGCATACACACAAATGCACCTCCTCCCTCAGACAGGAAGCTGTTTAATTCTTCCTGTGAGCCAGCACACAAAAGTTCTGTTCACAACTGACTAACACATGACTGGGGGTCTGAGTGCCTGTGACGGTACAAAATGAGACTGCTGCTCTCAGCAAAGCACCACTTCAGGATAACAAGAGTCAGCCTGGTTCACTTAAGCACTGGATGTGCGTGCGTGTTTTTTTTTTTTTTTTTTTTTTTTTTTTTTTCTCCCCCCCTTTGAAACTGACATACAATAACATTCTCATTAAGGTACAAAAACCAGCAGCAATTAAGCAAGTTGTGGCATTTGTCAGGACTGCTCAGAATTATTACAAAGAGTCAAATGTCTGGGGGAGTGGGCGACCCGTGATTTTTGGGGATGTGGGTCTGTGTTAATTTTGGTGAAGATAAAGAGCACAGGAGGATGAAATAGGACATGGATAGTTAAGAAGGTGTATTGCAGTGAAGAGTTTGGTCAGAGCACTTTGTCCTCCAGAAACCTTTCTTTGTTGCCTCATCTGTTTGGTCCAGCAGATTTATGACCCATCACCCTGTGGTCTGCTTGACTGGCCCAAGTGTGCTGGCCTCTGTTGTCATAACACAGGAGTGTGGTTTGGCCTCAGCGTCCACTTTTAAATGAAAGTGCATTATCATCTTTTGCGAGTGTCCTTTTAAGCACCTTTTTAGCCTCCTGTCTGGCATATGAAGAAAACATTTGACACTCTTCCCAAGCTATTAACTTTAATTGATGTTTGTCCTTAAAGTTCAAGGGAAATATGTATTTGTGTGCCTTGTGTAATTGTACCGAGTCACGGCATCGTTTGACTAATTGTAAATACCAGAAATCAAATTTCACTCTGCTTATCATCCCTTGAATTCTTCAAAGATAACAGTAAAATGTCCACACAATGTTCAGATTCACTGTCAATTTCCTTTAGGATGGAGTGTTTTTTTTTTGTAATCTATTACCCCTGGTTTCGTTTAGTCTTCCCTGGAACAAATATTTGATTTAGTGTTTCAGAGTACTGATCAGTAAGCCTTGTAGCCCAGTGAATTCCTCACACTGAGCAGTATGCAAGGGGAACACAAGGATGAAGTCACTCCGATCATTTTTTTCTTGCTGTCCATGTAGGGTCTCCATCTGTTTGTACGGTGAACTTTAGCGCTGTAAAATTAGACTGTGACTGTGTTTGAGATTCTTCTGCGGCTGGCCTTACTCACTGCAGTGAATCATGTGTTCCAAGGAGTAGGTCTTGCAAGCCTAGCTGGCTCTCAGTCAAGCCCTCTCCTCTGGCTCTAGGCGCGGTCACTGCCACAAGTCTGCAGGATGGAAGATTGGTGTCTTAGTGTGTAAGGTGTCATCCTCCTCCTCAGACAATATGCAGTGCACGTAGTAACAGTCTTTCCCACTAAATTGTGATTCTTAAATTGTAACTATAAACATACAATTCAACACAAAACTTAGTCTGTCAGCAGAAAAATACTTGGGGAAACTTCTTTATATAGTCATTTCAGCCTGTTTTTGTCATCTTTATTTGTATATTTTTGATGGTATTCATACTTTAACAGGCATGAAATGTCCATATCAACTATGCCTCCACTCCCTTCATGGAAGGGATTAAAAACAGCATATGTTTATTTACTCCACCCACAAATTTTCCACATCTCTTGTATTCAAGGCAGTAACTGAATAGAAGAGCTTAAAATACTAGTTTTACATTAATATTTGAATTTTCATTTTCTCTTTGATCCCAAATCTGTCACAAAATATAGCAAATTGAGTAATAGTTTATTAAAGGTTTTGTGACCACAGTATCTGCTGTTGCTTTGTTAGGGTGTTAGGAAGTATCTCTGCCATTTGAATTAATTAATCAGATTTATTATTGCTTGAGAATGACTTTCCAGAGTTGACCGTTAGATCATAAGGATGAACTGTTAAAGTGACATTGTAGGAAAATGCCACATGCCTCTGCCTCACCAAGAGAAATAGTTCTAACCATTTACGCAGTTTGACACACACTTTGACACACTGTGTATTGGCCTCCCCACACAGCTCAGTGGAACTAAAGCTCAGCAACACGCCTGCTACTCACATGGCTGTATAAGGACACACAGGGACTGTGCTCCACCACTGCAGCAGAGCGAGAATGAGGGCGGAGGGAGGCAGCAAGACGGGGAGTGAGCTCCCATCTGGTAGTTCTTAAAAGCCCTGGAATGCTTTTGCTAAAGTTGCACAAGCCAACAATCGTTCTCACCGAGCCAAGAAGTTATCTCTCCCTTTGTGCTCATGCTTTCCTCAGCACCCTCATCAACCAGTTCAGTCAGTCTGCAACACCTTTACAAGCCTTAATTTTTTAGAAAACTTTAAAAGAAAATTTTTAATTGAAAATTATGAACATTTTTACAACTGTGCAAAAGTAAGTAAAAACCTTGAAAAGGCTCTCACCTCACTTTTTCATTTATATGGAGTCTTCAAGAAAATCAAATCCAGCTGTGGATCCAGATGTGCATTTATATAAGCTACATTTATTCTAGTCCTGACACATGCTGGCCTTCTCATGCCCCCAAGAACCATCCCAAACCCATCTTAAAACATCACTGCTGCTGCTGCTGAGTGATGGTTCCCTGGCCTCCAAGCCCATGGATGGAGGGAAAAGTGGGGAGAGTTGCTGGTGGAAGAGTCGCTGCTCTGTTTTAGTCATTATATTCAGTCTTACTGTCTAATAGGAATTTTGCACGCAGCTCTTCCATTTCCACACAAACAGAGTTATAGTATCTGATATGGGTGTAACGGTGCACATCACTGTGTGGTACGTACCTCAGTTCTGAAGTCGAGGTTTGATTCATTTTTGGTAAGTAAGGGAAAGAAAAAATCGTAAAATCACTTGTCATTTATTAGGATCTTTTGCATACATCAACAGTTTATATTTTTTTAATTAAACAAATTATATATTGCAGTAGTGATACTTATGTTGTTTCAAATGAATTAGCAAGTTTGACATGTTGCCAAAAATGTTCCTGATCGCCACTGATTAACATATTAGACAGTTGAACAGAGCATAATAAACAAATAAGACTTTCCTCTTATTCACTTGTCTGTGCCCATTGTAGTATTTCACTGGAAAGACGAGGAGTTCCCAGACAGAAGACCTTAATAATGATAAGGAAGGGTCTTCTAGCTATGTCTCATTTGCACTGGCCCTGAGGTTTGCCAGTCAGAGGCTTGGCTAACCTACCGGTAATCATGATGTGTGTATTTACTGTGCTTTGGTCCACCACTAAATATATTCATGTGGAAACTTTGGTTTGAAAAAAATATTCACAAAACACACAAAACAAGCCTACTGTTAGCTACTGTGAAAGATTGCATTCAGTACACGTCTGCACCAAACCTCACATCCTGTACGGAAACAGTTGGGCACAAATACATGTACCTTGACACCCCTAGTATGTGGGTAACTTTAGGAATGATGATTTTGTGAAGGCTGTGCTGTCTTGCTACTCAACAACAGCAGCTGAATTCTGGTTTTCTAAAAGTCAGAAGAATAGAGGTTGTGTTTGCCCTGTCTCAGTTGGGGATTATAGTTGAAGCAAGATTTGTTGGGGCCCTGAGAAAAGGGATTTGCAATTTTCCAGTCTTCGTGTGCACAGCTGTCTACAGTTCCTACCCATCCTCTGTGCTTTTGCTCTGTCTCCTTCTGCCTTTCCTGCTTGCCTTCATTTTAAATTGATTTGCTGTAGCCGCCTGCATTCATCTACTGTACAGCTACTGTACAGCTTCTGTACATTGTTTCTGTGCTTTGGAAGAGGTTGTATGGTTTATCAGAAACGACATCGATTTTATGATGTCCATCTTGATGACCAGGTTGGCATGGCTGTGCTACTACCAAATATTATGTTTATGTAACGATAAATAAGTTTTCTTGCTCTCCCTCCAGATATCCGCCACCCAGAGGAGTTATCTCTACTGCGTAAGCCCCGTGATCCCAAGAAGAAGAAAAAAAAATTGGAGGAGGCAGAGGAGGATGATCTGGAGATGGAGGGTCCACTGTTAACCCCTGGGTCAGGTGAGTTGAATAATAGTAATTCTTGTATAAAAACAAAGCACTTATGGCTCCAAAGCACTTGTTGTAGTTTTTTTCCTCCAAGAATTCCCACTGAATTTTTAGTTTATCGTCATATCAAGATTTTATACCTAATTTGGAAATTATTTTCCTTAATTAAAATAAGTCAGCTGCAAGTTTTGCACTTGGTTCATGTGAAAGAGTTGTTTGTTTTTATAAACCTAAGTCTGTGCATTCAGTTCTTAGGTCCAGCTCTGCTTTGAAGTGATTATGGGGTACTGGGTTTTATTTTTCATTGCAAAAAAGTAATAATCTTATTTCCCTCAAGTAGCAGGTTAAATTGAAAGTTTTACCACATGCCATTTACGGTCTTACATTCTGTTTGTGTCTGATGATGCTTGTTCAGAAACCACTCCGATAACTCCAGATTGCTGCACCCTGCTTGTAGTGACCAAATAAGAATGTGTGACGCCTTCATGGGATCTGCAGCCATAGCACCCAGGCCCTTGGCAGAGAGGACGAAGAATGATTGAGATTCCACACGTAGTTGGTCACGCTGTCATTTTAAACCCCAACCAGGCTACACAACTGCAGTAGTAGTGGCCCTTCTCCCCCTACCATTGACAGTGATGGGAGAGTTACAACCACGTGAGCAGGAAGGAGCATAACAAACTAGGCTCCACTACTGTCACGGAGTTAGCATTATGCAAAACTGCTAACAATATGAGACAGGGTGAATGGGTCTCTTCTGCTCTGGCCACAGACTCAGCTCAACATACATAGGAACTCACATGAGTGATTGAAAATGCAAAACAAAAAAGTGGTAATGATTTAAATATAGTTAATTTTTATGAACAAAGCACATGATCACGTCCACAGTTGCATCATAGGGTGGGCTATGATGATGCCTCTGGAACAGATGCATTTCATTTTCAGTTAGGTGGTGCAGGAAAACAGTGTTTCAACACTAAAGTGCAGAATCTGTTTACTGTCACCAGTCTCCCTGTGTGTCTGACTTTGGTGTGTGAACACACACACAGACTTCCTGCCAACCCTCCCTAGCAGATCACATGGTGCAGTCAGGGAATGTATTTCATGGCTGGGATGCAAGGCATTATTTCTTCCATTGTGAGGAAGGGCTGGCCTTTCAGGTCACCTGATAGTCTTCTCCTGTGCGCTAGCTGCTTCTGTACACTCCACAGTACTGTACAGATGAAGAGAGGAGGGCTCACTGCAGCTCCTTGGAGGTCCAATTTTGCTGAGTAAGGAAAATTCTGTCAGAATATGCTCTAATCAAATTTAGAGCTCCAGCATTTAGTCAGCCGATCAGCAACAGTTTTGGTAATTTGTTAATGTTTTTGAATGAAAAGGATTGAAATAGACTGATAGATTCCTTATATAACAGCTCAAATACATACAGAATAGAATATCTCTACTGTACAGTGAGGTCCACACTAATCTCACAAGCAAATGACTTTGGGGAGATGGTGAATACTAAGGAAGGTTTTAAGAAGTACATGACCAATTATTTCCATTTGAGGACTGGTAAACCTTCATCTAAAACCTCAGTCTCCAGATTTAAATGTACCATTTAAGAAACTCCATGTCCCCTGTCTGTCTGCACACTCATGGAAGTGCCCTACAGAACTGGTCATTTAGGTAGAAAACCCATGTTACTAATCCTCAGCTGTTACTGTGACTCATACTGAGAGCCATGGTGTTGCCAGGATCAGACCCACCACATCTTTATGTGCTTGTTTTATTAATTAGCTTTCCTGTTAGCGTGTAGAATGACATACCCCAGACAGCCAGCACTTTATGCTGGTGCAGCGGTTTATTCATGCCGGTCTGGGTCATGCTGACCAATGCATTGCATGGTTTTCAATCAGTCATGCTGTCTTCAATGGCTGTGAATAAATGGATGGAAACCTTGCTAGTCATGCCAGGGTGATCTCCCTCTGCAAAGAGGGTTAAACTGAGTCAACTGTTCTGAGGCAAGCAGTTGGCGGTAGCCATGGAAATGCCACAGATCTCCTCATTCTTGTATTTCTCTATTTTAATGTCTTCCTTTTTGTTGACTCATGTCCTTGTCGAGTTTCAGTATCCTAAATCTGTCCACTCAGTGTTGTTTGTTACCTTTCCACTTCTTTCCTCCACTCCTTTCCTGTCTTTCTTTCTCTTACCCTTTCTCTTTTCATCCTAGCCTCTGAAATAATATACATCGGACCTGTCAAAGGTAAGCTTTCCTCTTCCTCTGTCCTTTACTCTTCAGCACCGCTTTCTCACCCTCACCTTCCCCCCTTCTCCCACCCTCCACCCTCACGGCTGGAGTGTTGAGGTCACATGACATCTGTAACCTTTGGGTCTAACAGCCGAGTCACCTGACTGCTCCCCTGGAGGACGTCAGCTGATTTGGGTGGTCACATGGTATAAAAGATTTGCCTCTCATTAGAAATTAGCTCAAAGCTCACGTCTTCATCCAGCTACTACAGGCCTGCTCACTGCCTTTGCTTAATGTGTTTCAGGATCGCTGATCACTTTTTGGCCCTTGAGAGAGAGGTGGTTAATGAGATGAACATAAATAACAAGTCATGTTAACATTGTTTGTGCCTTTTTGGCTGTACTGGGGGGGGGTAGAACTTTATTTATCCCACAGTGGGGAAATTCCAGTGTTCCAGCAGCAGTGAGGGACAAAAACAACAGAGAGCAAGCAACAAGACACCATAAGAACAGATGGCATGCACCAGGAAAGTCAGTAAAGAGGATGGCAGAGACCTAGCTGTGTTTAATGGGCTGCTAGCGTTCCCCTTATATCTGCACTATCTAGATAGTTGGGATTCTTCAATAGACTCTATGGGGATGGAAGAACTCTCCCTGACATGATGAACTCAGAATTAAGGAAAAATCTAAAAGGAACCACTGAATAACACCCTCCCACACAAGGGATGGGTGGCCATAGCCTGCACTCTGTTCTCATGACCTCGGCTAGCAAACAGAAACATACATGTGCACACTCACAAACACAAACCAGGCCCACTTCCTGAGTTCAGAAGAGATTTTGTGGTTTAGCCTGTAGCTTCTTGACCTAGGCCCTACAGAAGGGGAGAGGGAATGGAGGAGTATGGGGTCAAAAGTACTTCCCAAGGCCAGTCAACAGGAAATGCAAACAGCTTCAAAAGAAAAGCATAAATATACACATTATGAAAGCATTTACATTATTTTGACATTTAATTAACTGATGATTTGAATTTACATTTGTTTTAGATTTTTTTTTTTTTTTTTGCCAACCTTATGCGTTTTTGGTAGAATCTGTATCCTCCTCCCACATCTTTGCCTTCACCCTCTCCTTTCTGT
>NW_018128021.1:705145-723339 GCF_001952655.1 Monopterus albus | reverse complement strand
CTGTGCAGGAGTTTGCTGTGTGCAGTACATTCCTGCGGGTTTTTGACTGAGAGTAAGTGGGTGACCCTGATCATGTGCATTATCTGCATGCTGATCCACATCAGTCCGCCATCAGCAGGAGGACATTGTCGAAGCCACTCATCTGCAAACTGCAGGCTGGTAGTCACATGGTGTTGATGAGCGCTAGCTGGCCTTGCTGGGCTGCAAGTGTGTGCGTGCTTTTTGTAAAGTGTTCACCCTTTTCTCCTGATGCTGGTTTAGTGATGTATTTGTGAATGTGCACTTAATCGGATTGTCTGAAGAAAAATGTAAATAGTGTTTTAGTTAAATATGTTGTGTGCATACTTTCTGTTTGTACGTTTGAATTACACAGGGCTAACTGATGACTGTGTTTTCAGGGAGCATCTACTCCAGTCCAGGCTTGTACAGTAAGACTATGACTCCCACCTATGACTCCAGGGACGGCAGCCCGCTGTCGCCCACATCCGCCTGGTTCGGGGACAGCCCCTTGTCCGAGGGCAATCCCGGCATCCTTGCTGTCAGCCAGCCAATCTCCTCACCAGACATCCTCGTCAAACTCTACAAGCCCCAGTCCCTTCTGGACAAAGCCAAAATAAACCAAGGGTGAGATGGTCTTTACGTTGTGGTTCAGTGGTTTGGCTACACTACATGCAATTTGAAACACTGTGGTAGATTGTAGTATATTTAAGTTGTGCAAGTGATCAAAACTTTTGCAAGAGGCTGCATTGATGCCAGAGAGAGATTGCTGTGAAAAACATACTCTAACTAGCCATAATCCCTGTCTGTACAGGTGGTTGGACTCATCCAGGTCTCTAATGGAGCAGGATGTAAAGGAGAACGAGGTGCTGCTGCTGAGGTTTAAATACCACAGTTTCTTTGACCTGAACCCCAAGGTACATAGCACGGGCAAAGCAGAACAACAACATTACTGTTTAGTCAGTTGGGACATTTGTTGAGACCAAGTTGTACTAGATGGCTCTGTCATCCTATTTGAAGCCAAATATCAGAGTTTTGTAATAGTGTTCTTTGCAAAGTGCACTGTCTTAGCACAGCCAGAATAGACACTGAAAAAGGCAGATTAGTTTGGATGATATGGGTTAAATATTGTAGTATTTTCTGATATTTTGTGGTGAGTTTTAGCCCGTGTAGTTTTCATTTCTGGTGGTCTGTACGAGATCAAATCTAGAACATTTGAAATTCAACTTGGTGTATATTTTAGTGCCGATGGGGTATCATTAGCAACATACAACCTTAACTTAGGCTTCACTAGATCTAGTCCTGTGTGCGCATCACACCTGTGAGAGAACTTTAGTATATTCACAGTTTGTTTGTACGTATCTGTAGTATGATGCCATCAGAGTGAACCAGCTCTATGAACAGGCCAAGTGGGCCATTCTGCTGGAGGAAATTGAGTGCACGGAGGAGGAAATGATGATGTTTGCTGCCCTGCAGGTAAGAAGATGGTTTGTGTGTGTGTTGTGCGTGCCTAATCTAAAATTTCTTGTTGCATTGTTTTGTCAGCATCTGAAATCTGAAATTATGGAGTGCTTTTTTTCACTGAATAAAGGGTGTTCTTAATCAGAAGCTAATGAACTGGGCTTTCAGTTGCAAGCTGAGCCATATGGCTGCCGGTTCTGCTGCGGCATGTGTCATAAAACTTGGCTGATGTACACTGTTGCAGAATGATATAATAGGGGCATTAGCACACATAATCCCACAGGGGCTTCTTCAGTGTCAGTCAGTTCACATTATTTCTAAAGCATAGTTCACAGAAAAATTACATCATTAGACTGCTTGAAAAAAGTCCTGTATGAATAATTAATTACAATCAAATTTAATTAATTGCATTAATGAAATTTTGATTGGCTGCTTGTACAGAGCTGGGCCAGGCTGGACTTTAAAGACACTGGCATGGGATGTGCAAGTTTCTCTTTTGAGACAAACTAAGGAAGATATGCAAACATCTTAATAACCAGATGTAACATTCAAGCACTAAGAATCAATTTACATAAATGGCAAGACTGCATTTTAAGAGGAACAGTGGGAGTGATATACAGATGTGAGCACCTTTTTGCCCCTCCTGAGGTTGCCCCCCCCCACTGTAGGGTGGGAGTGGAGTCCCTACTATTTCTGACCCTCATAAACTGTGGGTGCCAAGACCTGAGGACGCCACCCTGTCCTCAGCCTCAGGGTAATTATAGAGCATCATGGGCCACAGTGCTTCAGCCCAGACCACCCACCCCAGAAAGACACCGTCTCCCAGACCTGCTCACATACCTGTAAAAGGTCTGGTACACTCTGAGGTCTTAGGTGTGTTTCATCAGGCCAGTTATAATTGCACATGACTGGCTTCCTATTACTCTTCCTGTGAGAGGTGCTTATTTGAGTTTGGTGTTTAGACTGGTGAATAGTCTGTCACTACCTGTTTGTTAGCAGTTTGGTGCACGTAGCTGCTACTGTGTTACAGCTGGGTAGCATGAGCTCAGGCGTTTTGGCTTAGGTTTCACTGGCAAGAGTGGATACACAGGGTCTAAATAAAGAGCAGTGACTACCCCTTTCCAGTATGTTGCTGGCTTGTGTTATTATGCTCTCACCTGGAAGTCACACTTTGGCAAAACATAGAAATGATGTAACTTGGACTCAAGAACAGTAGTTGACCTCCCAGTCCAAGCTCCTCAGAGGAAACACTTGGGCTTATGCTTCATACCTCAGCAGATTAAAAAAAAAAATGCACTGACACACACTCAGAATACACAGATGCACAAACAGGAAACAAGCCCAGTGTAGCAAGTTTTCACAGACTGTCAGTGGAAGAGGTAGAAGAACAGAGTGTCATGGAGAGCTCTGCATTCTGTAACTTTAGCTGGCTAAAGCCTCACATATCTCTCTGACTCTGTCTCTGTCTCTGTATCTCTATCTCAACAGCTGTTCACTCATACTATATTGGTGGGCGGCTGGTGATGGGTTGACATTATAAATGCCATTTGTCAACAAGTTGTATTTAGCATCTGTGACTTGCACCAAGAGGGAAACAATGACAGGTTTTCAGTTAAATACCCATCTTTATGAATTTCTGTTTCCATTGGTAGATTGCACGTTCTCTTACCATGCTTGCAGTAAAAACACCTTTATAGGCTGTTTAAGTTCAAAGATGTGCTGGAAACACATTGTCCACACTGTACAACCAATTTCATCCTTTCTTAATTGTGGCGAGGTCTGGAATATGTCCAAAGTGATAACAGTCACATGTCCCCTATATTTCATGTAGCTGTGGTTTATCATTCAAAGTGCTGTAATATTTTATGGTCTTGTGATAAGGATATAAACATCTGGAAATATGGAATTTCAATAGAAAATGTTCAGAAACCTTAGTTTGTCACTGAAATTGAAGTGCTTAATTATTATTAAGAAATAACCCTAACTGGGGCTGTCTCTCTCTCTCTTTTCCTCAGTACCACATCAACAAGCTGTCAATCATGTCTTCAGACAACCACATGAATAACAGTGAGAAGGAGGTGGATGAGGTGGATGCAGCCCTGTCGGACCTGGAGATTACTTTGGAGGGAGGAAAGACAACCAGAACACTGGTATGACAACACTGCCACATCATCACATTCATTGAAGGAACTATTGTCTGGTTTTAGATTATATCTACATGGCGTGTCCAAGTTTATTTTTTATTTTTTTTTACCCAAGCTCATTATGTGAATTTGTTTTCCCACTTGTTGAGGCTTGGCGATGATTTTGGCCCTTTGTTTCTCGATTGTTTTCTGATGGTCTACTTTCATCAGCTGTAATAAACAAGAGCAGAACCTTACATAGACAGTGCACACTAACACAGGGGGGGGAAATCACAATAAGTGCAAAGTCTGACAGTTATTTAAAAGGACCTATGGTGTGAGATATTTGGCCCTTAAACAACCCCCACAAAGGCACCACTTCATACATTTGCTTTGAAAGTATATGTCGCTATTGTTACAGCAGCCTTGCCTTGAAAGGTTAAGTTTATACAGCTTATCAGAGGAAACTGAGCTTTCAGATATTACATAGCAAGTGTTGTCTTTAGTATACTTTACTGAGTAATGACATTGAAAATGTACACAGAGGTCGCTGGTTTGGGTACAATATGTTTAACTATGTTCTTAATCTTTTATATCGAAAGCTTCTGGGTTGACACTAACAATGCATTTTTCCTTCCTCCCAGGGTGACATCACATCTATTCCTGAGCTCGCTGACTATGTCAAAGTCTTTAAGTAAGTCCACATCAACTACTACCTGATCCAACAAGACCACATGCACTTTCACTTTTATCAACAACACTTAATTGTCTATGAGTTTGTGCAGAATTTGTATTTGTCAAAAAATGACCTAGGGAATAACATTTTAAAGCTAAACAAAAAGAACTGTTGCCTGTTTTGCATCAGTGTAATAGGTTGTTTGTCAAAGGACATTTGTAGACCCAGCATATTTTTAAACCATATTTATTTTAGGCTTGGGAGGGGGTATGATGTCAAGAGGCATTTTGTCTTCAACAGTTTCCCATTAATGTTCATGACCACTACTGGCTCCTTTCCTGTTCACCTCTCTGACTTTGCACTTGTGAAGCTCTCATTGTTT
Organism: Monopterus albus; assembly: GCF_001952655.1. NCBI lineage: Eukaryota > Metazoa > Chordata > Actinopteri > Synbranchiformes > Synbranchidae > Monopterus > Monopterus albus. The sequence goes on along the minus strand of NW_018128021.1, from coordinate 718,700 downwards.
TTCCTCCTCACTCTCCTTTGTACTTGGTTTTGACCTTCCCTTCCTATTGAATCACTAATAAAGAAAAAGAAGTTTCCATCTGAAACATGATTTGTCTTATTCTGTCTGTTATAATTTTCTAGACCCAAGAAACTGACGCTGAAGGGCTATAAGCAGTACTGGTGCACATTCAAGGATATCACAATTTCCTGTTACAAGAGTAAAGAGGAGGCACATGGGACACCTGCTCACCAAATGAATCTTAGAGGTGCAAACACAAATTAAAAAAAAAAAGTCATTTAATGGGCATGCAAGAATGCAGTGCTTGGTTATCTTTGGTGGGGTGTCTAAAGAATGTGTGTGACCTTGGACCTCTTCTTCCTTTCTGCACTGTGGCTTCACATGTGTAGGTTGTGAGGTTACTCCAGATGTCAACATCTCGGGCCAGAAATTCAACATCAAGCTGCTAATCCCTGTGGCTGACGGCATGAATGAGATATGGCTTCGATGTGACACGGTAAGCCTGCAGTTATTGAAGCATTTTCTACCATGCCTTGTGCTTCGAAAGATTTTTATTTATCCATGGTTGACTTTTTTCCTCCAGGAGAAACAGTATGCCCACTGGATGGCTGCATGTCGCTTGGCCTCCAAAGGGAAGACCATGGCTGACAGCTCCTACAACTTGGAGGTTCAGAACATTCTCTCCTTTCTCAAGATGCAGCACATGAACCCCGACCCTCAGTTCATTGAACCGATCACCACCGATGTCAACCCAGAATGCCTCGTGTCCCCACGCTATCTGAAGAAGTACAAGAACAAGCAGGTAGGTCATGCAAAGCTGTAAACACACAACGTCTGATTGCATTGTAAGGTTGAGTTATGGCAGTGTGAAGGGTAAAGTGTGTAGTTAGAAACAGAATGAAGAAGGTAGCTGTCTGGGCTAATATGTATTTTGTGAGAGGTTGTTTATTTGTTTGAGCTGGTTGTGGAGTGAGATGGAGCAGCAGCTGATGCTTCCCAGATGGGTGCCTCCTGGCTTCAGGTTTGTCTCGGGTTGGAATGTAGCCTCCCTACACTCCCAGTTCTTTACTTTTCCTGCTCCTCTTTTAGTTCCTTCTCCCCACCCCCCTCTGTCCATGGGGAAACCAGGACAGCAGACCGCCCAAACCACTCAACAGTAGAGGTGCTCATGTGAGACTGTAATAGATACTTTACCTCAGCTCTCAGTCTTTGTGCTTGTGTGATTTGTGTAGACAAAAGGGCTGGAAGAGTGGAGAGTTATTCATTCTACAGTCACAAGAAAAACTAATTACACTGTTTGCAGTTTCCTGGTTTTCTGTATAAATTGGTCATGAAATGTTATCTGGTCTTTACCAAAGTCACAAATATCAACAAACACAATATTTCTAAGTTGATAAAACACGAACAGTAGATTTCTGATATCACTAAACATCAGCTAGCATCCGGTGTCAGCAAGCCTGGAGTCCAATCAATGAAACAAGAATGGAGGTGTGGTTTAGAAGTACCTTGACTTATAAAAACATTAAGCAGCATCAGCTGATGTGGACCAAAGACCACCTTGACACTCCACAACACTACTGGGAAAGTGTCCTGTGGACAGTTGAAGTGAAGGTAGAATTGTTTGGGAAGAACACACAGCACTATGTATGATGTAAAAAGAGAACCGCGAACCAACAGGAAAACATCATCCCAACAGTGAGTTACGGTGGAGGGAGCATCGTGATTTGAGGCTGCTTTGCTGTTTCTGGATCTGGACCACTTGCCATTGTGGAGTGAAAAATGAATTCCCAAGTTTATGAATGAATCCTACAGGATAATGTCAGGGTGGCTGTCCACAAGCTGAAGCTCAGAACAAGATGGGTCATGCAGCAGAACAATGACCCTAAACATCTGAGTAACTCTACTACAGAATGGCTTCGGAGACATGGAATCCGCCTTTTGGAGTTGCCCAGTCAGAGCCCAGACCTCGAGAGCTGTTCACATCTGGATCTGGACCACTTGCCATTGTGGAGTGAAAAATGAATTCCCAAGTTTATGAATGAATCCTACAGGATAATGTCAGGGTGGCTGTCCACAAGCTGAAGCTCAGAACAAGATGGGTCATGCAGCAGAACAATGACCCTAAACATCTGAGTAAATCTACTACAGAATGGCTTCGGAGACATGGAATCCGCCTTTTGGAGTTGCCCAGTCAGAGCCCAGACCTCGAGAGCTGTTCACATCAGACGCCCTAAGAATATGGCTGAGCTGAAGCAGTTGTGTGAGGAAGAATGGTCCAGAATTCCTCCTGAACATTGTGCAGGTCTAATCCACAGCTGCCGGATGCGCTTGCTTTAGGTTATTTCTACCAAAGGCGGTTCAACCAATTATTAAAACACTGCATTACTTTTCCCACCATCGCTTTGTATGTTTAATGGCTGTGTTAAATAAATACATGAAAGATCATGACTGCTTGTGTTATATCATCTTAGAAATATTGTTTGTTGATATTTGTGACTGTGGTAAAGATAAAGTCATATTTCATGACCAATTTAGGCAGAAAACCAGGAAATTGCAAACGGTTCCATTACTTTTTCTTGCGACTGAAGGTGAGAAATCTGAATTTGTTTGCGATTGGTCACAACTGAGTGGCAACAAAAATCTTACCCGGCTGTAGCATTCAAGCACTAAAATTTATTTAACTTTCTGATTTGCATGTGTACATTGGAGCAGCTGAGTACATGACCACCATGGCATGTGTTAGTGGATAGGTGAGGGAGGGAGCTGAGGGTTCCCTCCCTGTAGTCTACTCACTCAGTCTGGTTTTCATTTAGTTGTACTTTCATTTAGTTGTAATTTTGCTTATGGGGGTTGGAGGGACGTGGGTACAGTAAATGATGACTCAGAAAAGGTCTGGCCCATGCCCTGACATGCAGTTTAATGAATGTCTAGAAAGAGAGGAACGGTTTTAGAATGGATGTTAAACTTTTAAGAAGGGATTCACCACAAAGAGCCAGAAGGATGTTTTTATGTTCAGTAGTTAAAGCTGAATGATGCATTACTGGAGCAGAAATTGATATGAACCGTATTATAAGACATTGAATGGCTATGATACAGCAGCTAATGGGGATTAAGCAAGCAAACTCTTATTCTTGACCTGTTCATATGATGCTGTCAGATTAATCTTTGGGTGTGTCTGTTAAGATATCTGATTCAGCAACTGTAGTTCTACACACATCCCTGTTAAGTGTTTGAATCACCTGGATTTACAGAGGTACCATGTAAAGTTTTGGTTCTTTTTTGTCTCTGATAGTCTCATTTCCTCCTCTTGGACTAGTCAGGAAAACCGGGAAAATGATATTAGGGTCATAAACATGAAAATAATTCACCATCTCTAATAGAAACTAAAATCATGAATGTGTTCACAAAGCCAGGTCACATACAGCACCTTCCTCATTACTCAGCCAGCTAGATTTTGGTCCCCACATGCTATGCTGAAGCTCCTTAACAGATTGTCCACTAAAAGAGTGACTGTGCTGGACACTATTTTAGGATTTCTTCAGTTTAATTAAGGCAAAACAGTTATTTTGTAGCATTCAATAACTACAACTCCCATGAGCCATATGGGTGTAATTAAAAGTTAATGGGAGCTGTAGTTATAAAGAAAATAATGGCTGACAGTGAGTACACTGCTCGAATGTCACAGGCCACTGTCCACCGACCCATTTTAATTTATAATATAGACAGAAAACTCCAGTATCAAGTTTCATTTACTTCATTTACTACTCGAGCTTGATGGGGCGTTTGTCTGGCCCAGCTCCAGTTTCACTCTCAAACCCAGTGTGATAGCCGTCGTCCCCAGGCACAGCTTGAAAGAGCATACTGTATATAGAGGATGTATATGTACCCATGCACTCGTGTACTCGTGTAGTGGGTGAGGGACATCAGGAAGTGAACCGTGCCTGGGAATGCTCTGCAGGAAAACTGTCTGTCGGTCAGCTGCAGCCCCTCCCCATCTCTCTTAAACTGGACTTCCTGTTGTAAGTTTTGTCCTAGGGGACTTCCACGCAGTAGCGGATACACATCCACAGAAATTTTTAGATTACACAGAATAGTGTGGTCTCGGGTCAAATTTATACATTCATGTAAACAAAAACAAAGAAAAGTAGAGTAATAAACTCCCGGAACTTGGAGACATGGCACTTCTACATTTTGTTGCTTCCAAAGTGTGCTGCTTGGTACATATCACCATCTTGTGGATGGAAGTGTAATTACAGGAAAGCAGCGTGATTGCTATAATGGCCCGCTGTGAAAAGCTGAAGAGAATAAACCTGAAATGTGCAGTCCTAGTGCACACTTCCTTCATGTGTGCAATCCTCCCTCTTTTTTCTTACAAATTATACACTGTGCTTCTGTGTCCTCCGTCTTGTGGCCAGTCAATGCATGACCCTCAGGCTGCAAGCCCTCCTCTTCCAACTTTATTACAATTATGGCCTCCTGCTTGTTGTTTTGTCTCTTTCTTCCCTCAGCATTGATCATACTTGCTTTTTTTCTTTATCCAATCTTTTTTCTCTCCTCGTATGAATCTCCTTCATTCCTCTGTGTCCTCCTCACCTCCCCTCTTCAGCCAGGCTATATCAGGGACTTGGTAAGTTCAGTTGTGTGTCCACTGGGTGCCTTTAACCCTTAGATTTGTGCATGATTGTGTCAACTCTAAACACTTTGTGCCTGCGTTGCCTCACCTAACCAGAAGAAGCTGTACAAGATATTCATTATAGTGGCTGATAGTCACAGTAGAATAGCTAGCGTCCCTCTTGTTAGTGTCTGTTTGATGCTTGTCACTAGCTCTATCATGTATTCAGGGGTGATACATAATTCTGTTAATAAGATTGCGAGTATCTGTATTGCATTTGTAATTTTGTCATTACTGCAGTGATAGTATAAAATATATTCAGTAAAATGAGCAGACTGTACAGCTGCACATTTTAGCCCACTTAACACCATTTCCATATACTTAACATCACTGCTGACCCCTTATCAAAGCAAACCATAGTTTGTTAGTTTTTTAGGTTGATGATCATTACTATATTTTTACCATTTATACACATACTGATTTCAATTCATATCTGTACAGTATGAAAATCAGAGACTAGAAACTCACAGAAGGTAAGTGGATCCATCACAGAGAAGCCAGTATATATTTTTTAAGTTACTTTACTGTAATGCAGTTAAACCGGGACAAGTGAAGCTTTCACCTTTCACCTTTCCAATATAATAGCTCGTATGAATGTAATGCTAATTGTTAGCTGACTGCAACATGTGGGAGGTTCGAAAAATGTACTTTCCAAGTCTCTGTTAGCTGATTTTCATTCTGCAGTTGTATGAACTGAAAGCAGTTATGGCTTAGAAGGAAGGAAACATGCAAGCCGTGTAAAGTGATCAGCAGAAAGCGTTCAGACAGATATGGCAGAATCCTCACCTGAGATGGTGTGGTCAGACCGGTCGTCTCTGTTACACTGATTTTCCAGTTGAATCATTTTAAGGGACTATAGGGAAATGCACACTCACACGGTCTATAAGCTTCCTTTGGCTTATTATTAACCTTAGTCTGGCTCCTCAGGGGGCTCAGGTTTATATTTGTTAGTGTACTGTCTAGCTTTGTGAAGTAGATCTTGACTGTGACAGCTTTCTGGTAATTAGCCGACTGTGTGTGTGTGTGTGTGTGTGTGTGTGTGTGTGTGTGTACATGGCTTGTCAGCCACAGCTTGTTCATGCATTGGGTGTTTGTGGATCTGGGTGCAGTGGGTGGTTTACGTCTGGTGCTGGGATACATTTGATTACTGTGGAGAGTGTGCTAATGTTTGTGGTGAGTCAAGTAGCAGGAGCTTACTGACATGATTGTGTTTGTCAGATTTCAGCACGGATCCTTGAGGCCCACCAAAATGTGGCCCAGATGAGTCTCATTGAGGCCAAGATGCGCTTCATTCAAGCATGGCAGTCCCTGCCTGAGTTTGGAATCACTCATTTCCTTGCCAGGTGAGCTCAGTAAATGTATTATTTCATCACTCCTGCTGACACCAACTCATTCTGTCAATTAATCTGCACTCTCAGTTCACAGTGAATTATCCTCTTCTTCTCTGTAGGTTCCAGGGTGGAAAGCGGGAGGAACTGATTGGCATCACTTACAACCGTTTGATCCGGATGGATGCTAGCACTGGAGATGCTATCAAGACCTGGCGTTTCAGCAACATGAAACAATGGAATGTCAACTGGGAGATCAAGATGGTAGGGAATATATAGGGAATGACAGTCTGATGTAAAGGCTCTTCAGTGTTGGAAGTTATTGAGGTTTCTGGAACAATTAGATGATTAAAGGTAGGCTTTGCGATCCTGGATAAACCAGCAAGAGGAAGCTCAATTTTGAAAGTCGACACCCGAAGAAATCCCACCTTTTCATTCTGACTTCTCTCTAAAGCCACTCCTCCAAAACGCAACACCCACTGCATTCAATAGATAACTGAAGGGTTATCTATTGGGTGCCCTTTCATCAACTCGGCCTTGTTCTGCGCTGTTCCTCTGGGAATTTTTAAAAGTAATTCAGGGAACATAGGACATTGGTCACAAACCGAATTGCAGTGCTTCCCATCATATTGTTTGTAGTACATTATTGAGAAACAAGATCACATTTTGCCAGTTGTTACTGAAGCATGATTGATGTGCTCTGCTCTGTCTGCTCAGGTGACGGTGGAATTTGCAGACGAGCCCAGTCTGTCTTTCATCTGTGCCGAGGTGGACTGTAAGGTGGTGCACGAGTTCATCGGTGGCTACATCTTCCTGTCCACGCGTGCCAAGGACCAGAACGAATCCCTAGACGAAGAGATGTTCTACAAGCTGACCAGCGGCTGGGTCTGAGCTGCTCTGGACCACCAGGCTTCAGCAACTGTTGGTCAGGGGGCCAGGGAGGGAGTGGCTGGGGCCTGGGGTGTCGAACCATATTGTATGGTTTTATTTTATTCTTCTGTTTCTCAGTTTTGTTTGAGGCCGTGCTGAAGAGTCTGAAATGGCATGGCTTTTGCCATGGTTGACACCGTTTTTATTATTATATAGTTTTTTTTTGCATTAACACGACAAAGGTCATTTTATACAACACTAATATTGTGGTGAAGTCCAGATGAACTTTAAGTCCTGCGATTGAGCAGAAACCTTACATATGCCTGAACCAGGAGGTTTCTCTGGTTTCCTGCGGTCACCTGCCTCCTATTCTCCTGGACTGATGACCATCAGCTTACATCCATGACAACTCTTTAAAATCGAACAGCAGATTCAATCCCAAAGATCCTTCTGGTTCTCTCACTGTCTTTTAGAACTGGACTAATGGCGCTGACATCAAACTGTCCTTACACTATATGGTGATATCATGTCACAGTTATCAAAATGTTTATACTAGAAGATGGATTTCATCGAAGAGCCCAATCAGAAGGCCATCCATAAACAGCAGTGGCCTGTGATCACAGCACTACATGTCCATCTTATCAACACTATGAAGGGTTTAATCTCTTTGAAGTCGCATGTAAGCACTTCGACAGTATACAGTCCTGTTTATGAATAAGCTGTTGTCCAATTTGCTTTTGATGTCTGTTGTCTTTGTTTCAGGGCTGGTGAGTCGAGTTTCTCCACTGAATTCTCATTGTATTAGGTGACAGGTGTGACAGAGCTCGGGTTTTGATTTGTATTTAATAGGTTGCTAATAGTAAGCACGTCTGGAAACACACTACAGTTAAATGCACTGAGATGAGTGTCCTGTGGGCTTCAAAAATCTGGTTTCCCCCTATGACCTACAGTAGATATCCTTGTTGCAAAAATGTGCATCTTAAAAAGTCATTGAGTCTAGTGGGGATGTTGAAACAAGGTAGATTACTAATGTCACTATAAGGCAACGTGTCTCACCCCACTGGCAGGTTTTATGGTTCATAATAAAGACGGCATGAAGCTAAGTGATTTTGCAAGGGGGGTGTGCCCATTAACTTGGAGCAGTGTGTGCCAAAGTGCATTAAACATTTTTCCATGCCTGTTTTTGGCTGCTGCTCTGACCCCACTTTCAAGTTGCGCAGTCACAGCAGCATGCTTTGAATTTGACCCAGATTGAAACCCCCTGACATCTCCTTGCTTTAGTGCATGTACACTACATAACAAGGGATCGCTGCTCACTTTTACTTTGTCGCCATTCTGTTTCTCACACCGCATAGTATTAATCTTTTTTTTTTTTTTTTTTTATCATTACACACCAGCAGTAGGTCACTAGGTTTGAAGAATGAATATGCAAATTCTTTTCTTCTGTCCTCAGTATGAAGGATCAGTAAATGAAGTATTATTTGTAACTAATGTAAAAACACAAACAAGAACTGGACTAATGGCGCTGACATCAAACTGTCCTTACACTATATGGTGATATCATGTCACAGTTATCAAAATGTTTATACTAGAAGATGGATTTCATCGAAGAGCCCAATCAGAAGGCCATCCATAAACAGCAGTGGCCTGTGATCACAGCACTACATGTCCATCTTATCAACACTATGAAGGGTTTAATCTCTTTGAAGTCGCATGTAAGCACTTCGACAGTATACAGTCCTGTTTATGAATAAGCTGTTGTCCAATTACCTGTTTTTTTTTCTGCTTTTTGGGGTTTTGGAAGCCATCTGTCAACACACAGTATGTAGTCTGCAGAACTGTGCCTGCCTGTGTTGTGGTCTTACTGAGTTTTCAGATGAAGATGTATATGAATACAACATTAGTCTCAAACTCCAGGTTTGATTAAGATGTTTGCAGAGTTCGTTTTTTTTTTTTTTAACTCAGATATCTATGCTTTTTCAGTGTGCTCTTTTCTTGCATTTCTGTTTTTAGTCATTTTTCTGCTTTCTCTTCTACCACATCTGACCCGTGATGTCCATGGTGGCCCCAAGCTGCAGTTTTTAGCTCCTGCTTTAGATTCACAGTGATAGTTGATTTGGTTTTTTTTTTTTTTTTTTAATTCTTCACTTAATTGTCTGGTTTTGTCACAACAGAACCGTGACATTTAATAATGTCTGTATGAAAGAGACCCATATAGTTCAGACCCTGGAGTTTGAGACAGATCGGGCAAAAACAAAACAGCAGTACAAAAAAACCAAGCCTAGTTTGTTTTGTTTTATTTTTTCCCTCTGATGTTGTTTTTGTTTGCCTCTAGTGTTGGGAGCAGTAGTGCATGTCCTGCTGCTCTGTTTTATGACTGTAAAAATGCATTTATTTTAAAACAATAAAGTAATTTTTATTTAAAACCACTGTCTAATTTCTTTTATTACCTAACAGTGTTTTTAAGAGCTACAGCTGGTGTGATTCTGTGTTTAAATGTCAACAAATCCCACAAATAGACCAACACAACAGCAGTGTTAGTTGTTTTGACAGCCCATTCTTGCCTACAAAGGACAGAAATGATTAAAAACTGTTTACAGATATTTCTCATTTTTAAAAGGGCTCACTAATTTGCCAGAGCAGCTGGGCACTTTGGTTTTCAGCTCATTCGACTAAATCAGAAATAAACACTGCATTTGTTATTTTCAATATACTGTACGTATGGTTGGAGTTCAAGTCTGTGTATTACTGCAGTTCCTGAGATGCTTCATCAGATCTACTGACAAAAACTCACTATACTGTTGTTTTTGCACAGATAGAGACTCTGATTATACTTTGTGTTCATCAAATAATATACCATGTGTTTCCACAGATGCAGTATGTGCAGTAGTACATGTGCACTGGCTTTTTATCTCCACTAGAGGGCAGTGTAGAACCACCTGTACTCCCTGTGTTTCCCCTGCTGTCTAGTGCTCCAAACCTCTCCAAAGGTTTCTTTGTGCAGGTCTGGCATGTTTACCTGGCTTCCAAGCAGAAAAAGTGCCAGACTGAGGAGGAGATTAGACCAAAGAACACCTGCAGACACTCTGTTTACAGGATTTTGCCCTATAGTGGATGCGTCACCTGCTGAGCAGCTGCTATGTGGAGGTGTGTGTGGCAGCTGCTCACACCACCTGATGTCCACAGTGGTACTATTGAAATGACAGCTCATGCAGCATGGGTTAAATAGGTGAGGTTTGATAAAGATGTTAAAGAGTGGACACTAGCTGGTGTGAGATTAGATGAGGTTAGATAAAAAGAGGAGGATAGGTGAAATGTTCATATCTAACATTCAGTTGCCTTTTCATTAAATGCCATTATTAGCATGGCAGTGATTCAGGTCCTTTCTTCTCTGGATGGTGAGGTTAAAGCTTTCAGTTTGACTTTGATGACACTTTTTTTGGATCATTTTCCAGCAGTGGAAACAATGATTTGAAATCTGCTAGAACATCCTGTTCTCGATGAGGATGTGTGTCAGTCCGACACTTAATTCCGCACTAACTTCCAAGAAACCATTTGACATACATAACTCGAAACGTGTTTGTAATTGGGCTCTATGTGGAAGCATACCTTTATGTAACTAATCCCTCTCCTTTCTCTGGAGCCTCTGATGCTCCCTACTCTAGTGCGATCTCGCCCATTCACTATGTGTGGGAAGTAATGACGTCTTAACCACCCCCACCTAGAGACATGGAATTCCTCAGACCCTTTGGGAGCACTGGCTGGAGGACGGCCTTGATGTGACATTGAAAGAAATTGTGGAAGGAGACTTTAGGATGACATTTGTAGACTGTGCTGCTCACAAACAATTAAAATGCAGGAAGTAAAACATTAAAGGAGTAGCACAATAAAGGAAGCACAGCAGCACCTGTTGCCATTCAACACAGCAGCTTGCTGATTGATCCAAGTGCATAGCTCAGTTTCAAAGAAGCAATGCTCTGCTTTCCTCATTCCTGGAGTTCACAGCCGGTTAAAGTCACTGTTGATGTCATAGAGCTCTCTCTCTACTGTTTCTGACATTCACCCCTTTTGGCTGCACTGAATGGAGCGCTATCAGCCGTGGCAGCAGATGTGTCGATAAGCTTGCTTCAGTTAAGCCTTGAAACTTCCTTGAAGTTCCATCCTTTCTCATCAGATCACTTTGTCCTCTTCAGATGTCTTTTGTCTTTTTTTCTAACTGCTGTCCTCAGCTGTTTAGTATACCTGCTGCCGAGATGATAGAAAGCTAGAGGATACTGCTAGCCACGCTAGCAGTGCAGCTAAAGGGATGGCAATGTTGATCTGGCAGCATATGTCAACAACTGCTCAGTGGATTAGCAACAAATCTTATACACACATTCATGGTCTCCAGATGATTTATCCTAATGACCTCTGTGAACCCCTGCCTTTTCCTCTAGTGTCACTATGACATTTTGTGTGAAATGTCTCAGCAACTATTGGATTTCCTTGATATTTGTTACAGACATTCAAGCTCCTCTCAAGATGAACTCTAATAGCTTTTGTGACTCTTTATATGGTACTTTGTTCTAGTACCATCATCAGGTCAAATTTTCAAAACAAAGCCTGCAGTTAGTTACAGGAAGTGATCTGATGTTCTGAAATAAAATAAAAGCCCAAGATTGCAACTTAAGCTCATATAAAGGTCCAGTATGCATGGTATTATTTATTTTGACAAATATTTCTATACTTTTATACATTTAAGTAATTTTATTTTCATCTTCCATAATTATGCAGCACTGCATCTCAGCCTTCAGCTGTTCCAGCACTGGATTTCAGTGTTATTGGGGCAATTCTTCAGCAATCAGCATTCACACCCATTTTCATCAGGAAATGCCTTTTCTAGCTCCCTTATGTGATTGTTGAAAGCCAAACCATTTTAGAAGCTCTTCACTGCACAGAAGCATCGTCTTTGCTCAGATTTGTGTTTTCCTTATAAAAAGTAAAAAAAAAAAAAAAAATCAGCTCAAATAATGCAGGACTCATCATGTCCCAGTCTCTGTGGCTGACCTCCCATATTCACATATTAAAGCACAAAAATTCCACTGGAAAAAAAAAAGTCACATATGTTATCCCCATTATCTTGGACAGTTCCGCCTAAATATGTTGCCATAGAAATGGCGTGAGCTAAACACTAAAGATTGCCAAGATGCTTATCTTGACGTCATCAGCTTCAGTGTGAAGCTGCTAAACAAGAAATTTAAGGCGCCAGGAAAACATATGTTTTGGTCAAAGTTCTTTCATGTTTAAAATTAATTCACATGACGTTTGTCAGACTTGTATTGCTGTAATACTGCTGTTAACAATACCTTGGTGGGGGGTGGGGATTCTGTTTTAGGTGTTTAAAGAGATGAAAGGGTCCTATTGTGAACCACAGTGTTTGCATCATCACTTTCTGAAGGGCACAACAACTGTATGCATAGGTATTACCAAATAGGCTTGTGTGTGTAAAGCATCGCAAAAGAAGCTACAGATGGTGTGTATTCCAACCCAAGTCTCATTTCAAGTTGGAGCTTCTCTCAGGCTATTTGCTGTGGGAGTCTTTTCTAAAGTAATCCACCTCTTCCTTGGGGACCTGTTGGCTTTAAGCACTGTTGCACAAAATTGGGCAATTTGCATTGCCTCGTTCAGTAAAACCTGTTGTGTTTGACTAAATCTTGTTTTTCAGCCATGTTAACACACTTTAAATAATTACTGTCATTGTTTGTTTATCTTTTTTTGTGGTAGTGGTAGAGGAAAAGAGAATCCTGGGAAACATTTAGTTAAAGTTATAACAGTGCAGGAGAAATGCTGCTTTGAAAAAAAATAAGATAATTCAAGGCACATTTTCATAAAATAAGGTTTGAAATTAATGGCTCAAATGGAACACCGGAGGCAGACATCGCCTCAGTGTAACACACTAAGATAACCAATAAGTGTTTATAGATTGGTCCCTGTGGAACAGTAACATCAAAAATGCCTCTAACACCATCACCTTTTAAAACCTTCATATTCAGTCTCATTCCTCCTTTTATTATGTGTTTACCTCAGTTTGTTCTTCAATATCAAGATACAATAAGCGATGTCTTTGTGTTAATCCCAAATTCTCAATAGCCTTCATGTCCATTGCTGTATTTCCACCTTATCTCCCCGTGGTGTTATGGCCACGACAGGGATGCCACTTGACAATAAAGACTAAATTGATCTTGCAAAATAAAATTGGATCTAGGCTTTTTGTGTTACCCAGAGGCCTCTGCTCACTGATTGGTTAAATTAGCTGCTTTTTATTGTTACATGGTGACAATAAAAAACCAGAGGGAGCAGGTTACTGGCAGGCAGGGACAGGAGACAGAGGACTGGGGGCCAGCGAGGCAAAAGGTAGAGTACTTAGGAAAAGTAATAGCACTATCTCGTGTTAACTGATGTGTATGTACTGGTGGTGTAGGATCCAACATTTGCCACACAAGGTATATAAGAGACAATAGGGGGTCGTACTGAAGGACTGGGAGATTCAGTAGAGTGTCCAGGTGCCCGAATACTTTATGACAGAGGTGATTTAGTGCAGTTACTATTTCAACTGAAAAGATACAGCACTAAGTTAAAACATGGAGACTTGACCAACCAATTCTGTTAAAGGTAAATCGATTGCAAGATTAGCAAGAACTCCCTC
>NW_018128021.1:688502-705108 GCF_001952655.1 Monopterus albus | reverse complement strand
AATGTCTGTTTTTAAATGCCAAAATTAAATGTGTCATCCATCAAAAGCCATCTTTTTTTTAGTAATGCAGATTTTGAGCCACTCAGAGCAAATTTCTTTGCCTTATTTTATAAAGTGTCAAGGCAGCTAGGATTGATCTGAGTATGAAAGCCATTACTTGTGGCTGGCTGGGCATTCTGATGATAGATGATTAATATCTGCTTCAAAACTAATTAAAGCGGCTGTCTTTGGCAAAGGAGTAGAAGATTCCTTTGGAAAAGACAGCCACTGTAATTACTGCACCTGAAATTCTCACTTAAAAAAAAGCAAAACTGTTGTCAAAAATGATGTCAGTGTGAATAGCTTTTGAAATGACTTTAAAGATGTGACTTGTCTTTCTGTTCCAGCAGCACCTGGATAATTCCTATACTCTGACAGATCGGTTCTAGAATGGCTCATTGAAAAAGCAATACACCTTAAAAAGTCTGTAATAGCTATAAAAAGTGGTTCTGCTCAACACAGTATTGTATTTCCATGCTGCACTGAATAACAACAAAGGAACTTGATTACTCCAGGTGTATTCCAAGAGGATTTAAACTAAAATGTACTGAGGCAAATAAAGGTAATTAAACATGAGAAACTGATGAGATTCAAGTGGAGAGACAAAACAAAAATGTGAGAAAACATCTCACGATAACGGCTTTATGCTCTGCTCAAAGCCCTTAAGATAGAAGAGCTGCGAGACTGAGGGGTCAAAAACGACAGAGGGTCACATGACTCGTTTAGCTTCAAATAGTTCCAAACAGCCAATTCAACACTGTTGTTTTCTGTCAGAAACAGCAGGATTCATGCCTCACACTGTGAAGAGTAAACAAAAAACTATATGAATTAAGTGTTTGATTAGTGCAGGAGAAAGACAGAAGAAGAAGAAAAAATTGAGAGCGTACTGGGGAATGTCTGAGCGCATGGCAGCCATCTGGCCGTGTGGGGAGATAAGAGGCAGCCGGTGCTTGGAGCAAAGGGTTCTTCCTCAGTTCCATTCCTCTATCTTCAGATCTCCATGTTTACCCTGCTCACCAATGGGACTGAGGTACCTCATTCTCCCTAATCCAGTCAGCATGCACAGCTCCTTGAGTAACGTCACAGGCTGGAAGGATGTTTATGTTTTCCAGGATCTTAGAAGTGGGGATAGAGAGTGTACAGAGAGATGGGAGAAAAGAGTGGAGCCAAGGAACAGTAAGGAGTGCTAGGTAGAGGTCTGAGAGTAACGCTCGCCTCCTCTGGGGGTGCTTTAATGATAGATAAAAGACTGTTTGCACATATGGAGAGGTAACGTCACTGATTAACCTCTCAACCCCATGGATTCTTTAATGGGTCCATCACTGCACACTTATAGAGACGATCTTTATTCATTCATCATGCACAAGCACATTTTAAATAGTTTTAATTTTGCTAAATACATCACACCAAATTACCAGGAAACGTGTATAGAGTGATGCACAAACCTTCCGTAATTCTCCGTGTAACCTAAATGGGCAGCCATAAAAAGATGCACGGGAATATTAAGAGCATTAGTTATAAATGGATAAACTGTTCTCTGTATAGTTAAATGAAGAGCTGACAAACAAGTCAAAACACTAAGCAATGAACCATTCTGCTTATTTGGTACAATATGATGCTTAAAAACAGTAAGACAATATCAGCATTGCTTTGTAAAAGCAAGCCCAGACTAGTATTTGAGTGTTGTATAGAATACTCCAGGATATTCACCAGAATAGCTGCAACTGGTTACTTGTCAACCACTGTTCCATTCCCAAAGATTCCAATCCTATAACACATCTCGGAAAACTTCAAGCCACATGAGAAAAACCTGGATGTTACTTCAGTCTCTGTGGTGTGTCATGTCATCCAAAACCCAACCTCAGCACTGAATTGAGCAATGAGGAGTGTCAAGCTTTCAACATATTTGCTGGGCAGTCGCTGTTCAGACTGTTATTGAGACCGGTAGTGCCACACAGAAGTTTGACTTGGTTTAGTGTTTTGCATCTTGCGTTAGCTAGTTTTTCCCTAGAGGGGTTCAGCTGCCTGAAATCCCAGACTCACCGGCAGGAAGCAGCTACGGTAATTCCCTTTTAACCGTCCCTGTATCTGTGTGTGTATTCAACTTTACATATGCTCCACGCTCCACCCCCGACCACCACCACCACACTCTCTTTTTCCTCCACCTGGAAAATGTGACTCATTTCTGTGAAAGTGTCTGCTCATGTAGGGGAGCACAGCGGTGCAGTTCAGATTTTCTGCAGTGTCTGGTAAGGTATCCAAAACCAGTGGCCTCACAACCATAGCAGCAAAACACTCCCTGTCTGATTCAAATGTACAATCAGCAGAAGAACCTTTGTAAATCAAAGTGAATTGTCTGATGGTAAATTTAACAAACAGTCTCAGAAGACTCAGCAAACATTTTTCACTCTGAAATCCTTCACATGAACTAGTTCCACATGTTGTGCCAGATGATGGAGCAGCTTGCTGTAGCATGAAATCACAAAGCCAGACATACTGTACTGTAATAGGATCCCAAGGAAGCTTCAAGGGCTGAGAACTAAGGAGCATTCATATTTGATTATTGTGCACTGGTTTACTGTTTCTAAAGAGCTTTAGCTGTTGTATGAGCGATGACAAATCAACTGAACTCATTAATACATCTACTCTCCTGTGATGTTGTAGCAAATTACAGAAATGCAAAGTGTTTTCAATGAAATTCTGAAGGCCTGAGAAATCAGAAACCTTTTTCTGCCATGAGTGGATTTATTTATCCTTATTTATATTGCATTTAATATCGCAGCTTCTTCAGTTTACCCAAGGACATCTGCTACAGTACTACAGTACAACTGGTACTCTGCTTATCATGACAGATAATGCTGGCTCAAATATCAATTCCCTCTGCAACATGTTAATAATCATCTGCAAAGACCAAGAAGTAAAAAAACAAACAAAACAGAAGCACATAAAACTTGAGCTATTTCAGATGAGGCCCCAGCGTCCAAGTCTCTTCAAAATGAAGACAGAGCTTATGATAGAAACCAAATCTATCAGGGGAGGAATTATCGCTCTGTGGGGAATTTCAGCCGAGGAAAAACATTAGCCAGACAAAATCACACACACTCATAGACACATATACTTCCACTGCCTCTGTGCCTGTGAATTCCCAGAGTAGATATTTCTGTTGGCATGGCTGTAGAATCAAAAGATGGTGGTCAACAGCTCCTGGCAGTATAGGACAGTGCTGAACACTGACATCTCCCACACACCCAGGAATGAGTTATTATAAAATGTTCAGGCAGTCTAGGCCTGTCTAAAGAAGTAAGTCAAAAAGTTAGGCTGCTTGTATTCACGGTGAACATGGGGGATGCCCTAGGTACCGATCATTCAGCCAATTATAATCAGAGAAAGCTAACATTTGAGAGGCAGGGTGATAAAGACCATAGAATACTATCTTTGCTACCAGTAGAACATGTAACATGCCCTTAAGGTGACAGTAGGTCTGTCACTTTATACAATGCCCATAAAGTCACTGCTGTGGGGCCAGTTCTTTCCACTAATACAACCCTATAATGTCACCCTAAGTGTCACTATATATATATATGTTGTACTATAAACAGAGATATTTAAGGTTTGAGTCAGTGGCTGGGCTAAAGGAGCTTGTGTCACTGTCAGTAAACAATTTATTTTGTTCTGTGCCCGTTCAGTTATGATGAAACCTATGTGATGTTTGTGTAAGATACACTGTCTTTGTAAACAAGTCTTAAGTGTTTAAGTGAAACCTCTTTGAGAATGATTACTTTCAGCTTTGAAATTGCTTTTATTTACTTTAATGTAGTTTATTTGGACCAAACTTTTAAAACGTCGCAATAGATGGGAAAAGGTGCTAAAATGCTTTATGAGCTCACAATGGCGCATAAACATCCATAACGTGTCCATATGGGAAGTCCCACAACATGCAAGAGCAGGCTACGTGGTGGTGTGGCACCGTGCGCGTCTGTCTGGGAACCTGCTACTTGCTTACCTTCCTTACGCGTGCGCGCGCGCCCACAGAGTCACAGACAGACACTCCACAGAAACGGCTGCGGGAAAAGCAAGCTCTCCTGCTGCACAACAGAAGAAGACGCGATGTTAAACACGAAATGCTCCCGTTTACCCTGAGAAGACAGGTGACAACAAGGAAGAGGCTGCTGAGAGAAGTGGATGAACTGTGACCGCAGCTGGCGAAATTAACCGGAGGATTTGTGACCTGCACGTGGGAATCAGCGCTGAAACGCGTCGGTGAGTACGGTTAACGTCAAGCTGAGCTTCTGGTTTAGAAACCACATTGCGCATAGCAAAGCTTTCCAGATGGAAGAAGTTTTATTGACGCATTGTAGCCATGTAGGAGCGGTTGTTTTCTAGTTATCGATTAGCAGTTGGTACTTCAGCTGCGTCAACAACATTTCAGGGACTTTACGGCTGAACCAGGACAAGTGCGCCCGCGCGTTCAGCTAATTAACTGAACGTGCCCGTTTGGCTGCTATAACACTTAACGTTATTAGTTTAAAGTAACGTCCCCCCCACCGTTTTTATCAACAAAATGCTGCTTTATAAATGTTGTTTTGGGCTTAAACAGCTTCTGTGCTGACAAAATCAGAAGTCGAAGTTAAATTGGTGTGTGGGGGGGGAAGGGGAATAGTTTTGTGTTCTGTGATGTTCATGGCGAACTGCGCCTTGTTTTGGGTCTGTCATTATTATAATTGAAGCTTGTCTAGGTCTGTTGACCAGCCCGTCCTCCTGTAGCATTGGCGTGTGACTTGGAAGTGCAAATATTCCAGTGAAATTCCTGTCAGCACAGACAGCAGGCGAGTTTGGGTGTTGTCCAATTTGAAGAGCTGGGCACAATGATTTTTAGGCTGCGCTTGGATCCACCTTAGTACAACCACGCTGAAAGCAGGCTTTAGCTCTGTGTGTCGAAATAAACTTTTGGTATGTTTGTGTCCTAAACCGAAACAAGCCCAACAACGTGTAACAAATGTCATCTATTTGGAAACGGCCTTGTTTTGACTGGCTCTCAAAAGGATTTATGATCCTAAGGGGTTAAAATATTGAGGCATTTCAGGCACATGTAATAAAAGATTTTTCTAAATATGAACCAATGTTTGAATCCTCACTATGAATAAATGCAGTTTCTCCTTTATTTTAATGTAGTTTTATTATCGGCTAATTGCTTGGGTTGGCTTTCTGATAAGTAGAAACACAGGATGAGTCTAGTTCTATTTAAGTGCTGGTATCTCAGAAGAGCAATTACTAAATATCTCCACTGCTGAATTTCTGTGACAGGTTGGGACCTGGAAGGCCTTTTGGTTCAGAATAGCTGTGAGATTCCTAATTCTACACTTGTGCCTCCCAGTGGTGCTAACTAACCCACTTTCTTTAAAATATTGCTTCTTCCTTTGCAGGGGTTCAGGGCTTAATTTACTTTGGAATGCTATAAAATATGAGCTTGTACCAGGCTTTCTCCCTCTGTCCACCACTTTAGCCTGTGTTCAGAGGACACATATCCTTGAAGGCAGGCATAAAGAGCCTTGTTTTTTTTAGTGGTTCACACAAGAGAAACAAAAACACACCTGGTGTTTCTGTTGAGATCACTAAATTTGGTGTCCCTAATCGCTGTGGTCACCCTTCCTGTCTCCCTGCATAGAAAATTATTATTTGCAATACATTATAATGGAGAAGTAGTAAAAGTTAGACACAAGGCTGATTGTTTTGTTTACCAAAGAAATGTTTGCTGATCATACATCAAGTGTATCATCTAAACGTACTATTTTGGCTGTGTACACTGCTGTTGCATTTTGCTTATGCAAACTAACTGTACATTCATTTTGTATTGTTAATACCTAAAGCCATTGCTCCAGTATATTATTGAGTCATTGTGGTGATGATCCCTGCAGTTGTGTTTGAGACATCTATTAGTAAGTGCTCTACATTTGCTTTTCTGCTGTTTACCCACCACTGTTCAGGCCCTTTCAGATGTTTTATTGCTATAAGGTGCCTGGCTATAAAAGTGAGCTCATTCGGGGGCCTGACATTTCGTTTGTGAATTCATGGTTAGCTCATGCCTCCCTGTCACTATATAACCTTCACCAACAGTGAAGATCCCCACAAACATGGATTGGGTCCTTACATATCTTTCTTTTTTGAGGGAAAGGGTAAGGCTCTAACCAACCTGCTGCTTTGTTTAAAGGTTTCTTTTATTTTGCAACATAAAATATATGCTTGTGGGACATGCAATGTATTTATTCATGTCTACCTTGTAGGGATGGGTATCTCTCCCTCTCACATAATTCGATATGCATCTCGATACACGGTCCACGATTTGATACAAAAACGATACAGAAGAATTAGTAAAGATATAAAGTGCAGTTCAGTGATTTCAATTGAGCTAATATTCAGTTTTTATTTAGCTTTTCTTTGAATGAGTTGGCTTCCTCTGAGCAATTTTGTGTTTCAAGCAGCAAAAACCAAGTGTGTAAAACATGTCTACTCTTTAACAATAGTGAGCAATGGGTACTGGTGCACAGTTAACCTTTGTACTGTGTTCAGCTGCTGTTTCACCTTATCATCCAGACCATTGGTTAGCTTGTGCCTATCATTTGTCCAAATTCCACATTTTCAACAACACAGGTATGTATCGTTGCAAATATCTTATAGCTTCAGTAAACGCTCCAATCTCTCAGTGCATTTCAGACAAACTGCTTTAATGTGCCCTCAAGAATAAAGTGGCCTACATGTTAAAGTAGTAGCATTCTGTCTGATTACCAGTTATGGGTGCTAACTTAGGTTTCCCCGTTCCCACTATTTGATCCCTGTGCTTAACGTAAACGTTTCAGCTGTACAAAACCGGATGTTCAATTTGATGACCTTCTTTCATGTAATTTCCAGTCTAGCCAGCATTGCCATGTCACTTGGATTTGGTTATGAAGAGCCCAGCCCTGCTGTCTTAAACATAAGACAAATAAAGGCTGGTTTTCACCTGACTGTGCTAAAATGAAGTGTGAGAGCTAGAGAGCAGCTCAGAACCCACTGTCGGAGTGTCACTAAAGAAGACGGAGCACTCTGCTGAATGTGAACAGAATAGTTAAGGAAGTTTGAGATGTGTTTGAAGTAACTTATAAAGCCTGGAGCTATTGTTTAGTATTGTAGTTTCCACTCCTCTGACTTTTTTTTTCACACCCTCACTTTACATATACAATAACAACAGTATAGCAGATTTGACATAGTTGAACAAATGTGATGCTTTTTGGATGTCTGATGGCAGAAAAACTGATCTTTGCTGACTGGCATGAACATTGAGTTTGTTCTGATGGAGGATTTGGTCCTGCATCTCAAAACTTGGACAGCTGACTCAGGCCTAAAGTCTTACCAGGCTTGAACAAGCTGTCCTACCCTTGTACTTATGTTTGCCTTTGCATTAGAAAGTTACAAGTTGTTCTGTTGTACATTTTCTACAAGGTTGTTTCAGAGGAAAAAGCCGTTGACTTAATGTTTTTCAATCTAGCCTTAAAGCAGAGCAGCACAGAGAGCTGTTTAACTCCTGTTTTAGTTCATGCCATTTAATGCAGTTTTGGAGTGGTATATTGTAGAAATATTGCTGAAGTTATGGGCCCTCTTTCACTTACTTAGCCTGTGTGTTTATGAAATACCAGAGTTTTTCCTCAGCAGACCTGGAATATGTAGCTATATAACATTATTCTCAGCATTATTGGCCCATTTCAGCATACATGATACTTTAAAGTGACTTAAAAGTTTTACGGCGCATCTCAAAACAGAGTTTGTCAGATTTATTTGCACCTTAATAGAGAACTAACATAGAATCTCATGTCTGGCAGAGACATGACAATAACAGCAGGGCTCACCTTAATCTGCCAGTTATTTAATGAGGAGTAACATTGCCATATGTGCAAGTGGCAATTTTGGATCCTGCTCATTCAAAGTGACATTGTTATATGGCATCACTTTCTAAAGATGTAATCTGTGAGTATGCGTGCACCATAAGAGTGGTTTCTGTATCAAGGCAAGTCAAGACCCTGTTCATAGCCACGAGTCAACAGGAAAGACGTGCATATTCAAAACCTGCATGTCACTGTCTCATTTGTTTTAGTGGTCGTTCAGTTTGCCTTATCTCACTAGTTCACTACACTGTAGCTCACTAATTCATGTATATGCAGTCAGTTTCTGCTGGATCACCATCTAAGTAATTCATCTGCCAGCATTCTAATTACACGAGCAGCAGAATAAATATACTTGGTAATTCTTTTCAAAATGGATTTTGTGCTTGTGCCAGCTGTCTATTTGGTTTTAAGATTTCATGCCTCTCCAAAGGAAATTAAAGACACAACCACCGATCAGTGTGAAAAGGCCCATATTAGCTGCTGGTCTTTTGGGCCCCCTTCCTCTGCTTTTGCGGCTTCTGCTACTGTGGCAGGTTCCTTTGAGCTGGAGAACCAGACCGTGTAGATGCTTAAAGAAGTGACTGTGCACCTCTCGCACAGGTCCACAGCCCCCCCCACCCCCGAACAAGAGTGAAGCACGGGAACAGTGTTACTATGGCCGCTTGGCAAGACACAACCACAGTTAATGAAGTGGTTTTTAAAAGGGGTTGCACTCGAAATGGGGTGCTAAGCAGCTGTAAAATATATGCATGTCATTTTCACAGCCACTGTGTCTCACCGGCTTTCTCCAGTACAGCTGCACAGCCCTGAAACGTGCGCATTGCATAAGACCGCTCAAAGTTCAACCTTAAGCTACAGTATATGCATCGCAGCTGGATACAGTTCACTGCCTGGAGGCTCCTGTTTGCTGCTTCCTCTTCTTCCTTTTTGTTTTCTCCTCACATCCTCCGTCCTTCTTGCCATGCTTCAGTGGGTCACCTGAGGGGGGATATGCACTCCCTCTTGTCTGGTTACAGCTTGCAGAGAGAAGTGGGCAGCCTTACTTCTCAGCTTGAGGATGGTAGCAAAGAGTGAGAGGTGCTATACATTACAGATTCTACAAAGTAGAACTCTGCTGGGGCGATTTGCTACTAGATAGCAACAAGACCACCGACTTCTTTACAATTAACCTTGATTTTCAGGTTTAGTTTTCCTACTTGTACCTTTCTGTTAAGTGAGCAGGGAAGGAGATGTAAAAGTACAGATAACTAGGAGAAGGGTTGTGGTCCTCTGGTTGTTATTGTGAATGAGTATGAATACGGATGTGTACAGTATTGTGCATCTGTAGTCTGGTTGATGGATAACATGACCAAAAATGTCTGTGCAATTCTCTTAACAAGGCTTGAAAGCCGTGATGCACACAAAGGTTTAAACTACCATCTTTGGTAGCACGGACAGACAGCTAACCCCATAATACTGAAAGGCTTGTTCTATTCAGAGGATGCTGTCCAAGTTTTTTGAGTGCTGTGCTGTTTTGGTGTTTTGAGGTTGGACTAGCACAATACAGGCCTTTTTCAGAGCTCTGTATGACATAGACACACAGCTCAGTTAAAAGGCCCTGATTCCTTGTTCCTGCTTTTGATAGAGGGTTGAGTGGAAAACAACTTGGGGTTGTGATCAGAGGTGTCATATTTTTATGGGAAAAGTTTAATACTGTTTCCCAGCTGCTGTGTAGGACATCTTTCAAATTCCTAAGAAAGGTCCACTATTTATTAGCCTTTCCAATTACTCTACACACATTTCCAATTTCCAATTACTCTACACAAAGTCTCTTGGCAGGGATTTTTGTTTACAGCAAAGTCCTGCATTGCTTGAAAGAGTGGAGCAGATGGGTAGAGAGGGAGGAGGATATTCAGTAAGGCTGTAAATGGTCTTGTACAGAAACAAATGTGCAAAACAGTTTGTAAATGTGGAACTATTATGACTATAATTACAACTCCTTACTGTACAATAATTCTTTTACATGAACAGTAGTAAAAAATGGTGTTTACCTTAAAGCATACGTTTTTGTGACTACCTAATGATACGTATTTTGCCCTTTTTATAACTTATTTTTTTATGATTTCCTAAGTCTATATTTAACCTAATGCAGTTGGCCTTTCACATGTCTGTCTGGGCTTTTTACTAGTACATGTACACAGCATCTGTACAACATATATAATGGTACAGTGGTCTTGCGTTACAGTTTATCTTTGTAAAACCTGTAATGTTAAATTCAGAGAGGTTACGGTTCCACCGATTTTTGTCAAACCTCAGTTCGGATTATGCACATGATCTTCAACTGTAATGAGGTAAAGTATGAAGCCACCTCTAGATTCTGTCTTAGAAATTACAATAGAGCCAACACACACAAAAAATAATGGAACAATAATGGCTTTATGGAAGTACTATTTACTCAGCATGGCTATTTATTAGATTGCATTATACTGTAGCAATGTTATTATGTCAGAAGCTTTTATGTTCCAGTGCTGTTGAACTGTTTGTTCTGGCCTGATGCAATCCTACTTTAACAGTAACCATCATTCTCAGCCACTAATTTTGGGGGTGGAGAAGGTGGCTTGTGAACTTTATAGTCTTCATGTAAACGTTGCACTCCAAGTTTTATTTTATGATAGTCAATGAAACAATCTATTTGCTTATTCTCAGTTGCTGAATATTGATGTTAAAGGTCGTTGCACAACTTAGTTTTTGTGGTCTGTTGTTAATTAGCAAGCCAGTTTGATGAAGCCATTGTTTTTCAGTCTGGATTGCTTTGCCTCACGGTCGGGTAATTCATCCGCTGGTTGAGACTGACGGATAGTTTGGTTCATTAGGGTGACCCTTTGTGATATGTGGTTGTGGGCGCTTGTGCATCTGAAGAGAACGAGCTGGCGAGACAAAATTATTTTAAGCTCCAGAGTCCTCATGAGGGCATTTGGGCCTAATTAACCAATTTCTTTATGACTGTATCCTGCACTTAAGCACAGTTAGGCTCAACTAAGCACAGATTTCTGTGACACATCAGGCATACTGCTGTCTTTTGTGGTGTATTCCCAGTCAAGAAATATATTCACTAGATGTTGACTGTAATAACAGAAACATGATTGCTGTTCCGTATCTATGAGACCAGAGCTCTTAAGACCTTCAGCTAAAGTCATTTCATCTCTGAGTGGCAGAACACTGCAAAGCATTTAGAGAGATGGAGTGTTGAGACTGCCTGCAACATAGAAAGACACAAACATTGTACATTTTGGAAACCTTTAATCCCCCTGCCATTATTGTAACATGCCATACGCTGTGTGCAATAGAGTGTGCACATTTAGATTGGTTTGTTTGTACTTTGAGACTGAGTGGAATGACTGGTCTGAGGCTGTGAACACACAAAAGATTGAAGCTTTTGAAACTTTCACTGTTCTTTAACAATGATTTCTCCTGCTCGCGGCGCTTTAGCCTCACTGTGTTTATACCAGATGTGATTCACCCAAATTACAGACTATCTGAATGGCCAGATAACAGCAGAGATAAGTAAGAACATAAGTGTTTTTGTCATTTAAGAGACATTTTGAAAGCTACATTTTGTGTTAGTCGGTTCCATCTTTTCTGCTAATTTCATCAGCCATTTTCCTTTCTCTGTTCCCAGCAAAAAGTGGATCTCATCTTAGCCACTTACCAGCTGTTCACACCTGCCCTCTTCAGAGATGAGTGCCAAATCAGCAATCAGCAAGGAGGTCTTCATACCTCATGATGAGAAGATGCTTGCTGCTGTGCAGGTGAAGCGGAGGACCAAGAAGAAGATCCCTTTCCTGGCCACTGGTGGTCAGGGAGACTACATGACCTTCATCTGCCTCTCAGGTTAGAGAACAAATGAAATTTCATTTTCTCGTCTCTTTTCTTCTCTTCGGGATTCTGTGTGTTTAAACGGCTTTTAAAAATTCTATGTATTTGTGTGTGCATTATATAAACGCACTGTTTACATGTCAAGTGAACATAAAATAAGAGTCACTAGGAACTTATTTCATTCCTAAGTGTCTTGTCCATGCTGGGAGTTTGTCAGATATTGGCATGCACCATGGGGTAGCCTTCACTTCCCTATTATAATTGATACTTAATTAGCAATTGCGGTCTCCTAAGTTTGTGCAAAATGTCCCTGGACTGTGGTTTAAACCACACTATTCTGAAACCTCTTGCTAATAACTCGCCATTTATTTCAAAACAATTGAAACAAACTTCTCAGACAGACAATGATCTATCTGCTATTGGGCTCAGTCCCTGTCTGTTGGCATCGGCCCCAGATGATGCTTGTTGTTGCTAGGCTGTTGCTATGCAGGATGCTCTAGTGTGTTCATCAAAGCAACCTGTCAGTCGAAACTGGTCTGAACACAAATGTTTCTAACAGTTGAGCAAGATGGATTGCATCCTGCCAACACCTCCACTTGAGCTTTTCATGCTTCTTCCCATTTACACTGCACAGGGCCTCAAGCAGAAGAGCAGGCTCTGTTTAATAAGTTACTCACAACAAAGCTTTTTTTCCTGCTCACTTGTTAGTGTGTGCCTCAGCTTCAGTCACTATCATTTGTCCAAATCCCACATTTTCAACAACACAGGCTCGTGTCCTTGCAAATGAAAGTTCAGTTATTGACTTCAACCCAGCCACGTGGAGTTATTCACTAATGTTCTCTGAAAATAGCTGCTAACACTGGCGCTGTTACTTGCCTCAGGCTCTCGCAGTACACTGTTCAGCATGTTGCCTTTGTAGCATTGCTACTAGTGAGGTCCATGGTGCTCGGGTATACTCGACAGAGGTGCTGCATGTTCTGCACTCTGAAAGCTGCTAACACTATTAGCACTGTTTGCTCTTGCAGCTGCCTGTACTGTGCTCTGCGTTTTATTCCAGGACCTCCAGAGTTAAGAAGTAGGCCTACGATTGAATGCTGGCAGAAGATAGTGCATCTATATCAGTCTAATCCATATCAGTTTTAGACTATTTTTAAAATGCATTTGGTTCAAATGGTTTTGAACTGATGCAGCTGTAAATCTAGTTCTTGTATGGACTTTCTGATTTGGATCGGGTTATCTTTAATAAATGAAATACCCAAAGATATAAATTACTTAATCTGAATAAAGAAATTAAAGGCAATTAATGCAAGATAAATATTGAATAAAAATGTAAGAGAAGCCACTGTAAGAGTGGTAGAGAATAACCCCCCCCCACAAAGTATTAGAATAGCAGTGATCTAACAGGTGTTGAATTATTGGTTTACACTGACTGTATCAGGTGAATAATAAAAGCTGAATGTATTAGAGATCCACCCTTGACTAACTTATTTGAAACAAACACAGCATGAGAGCAATGCATGTGAGGATGTGATGTCAGGGCTCAATGAAGCAGTGAAATGTTCACAAGATTTAAAACCCAGCATACAGGAATTGTTACCCCTAACATGCTAGAAAATATGATAGTAACACACTCATCAATGAAACGACAATAATTGAACCATAATGAAAACCTCAAAGGGTAATCTGAAAGAAAGATTTATCACGTTCTGTTTACGTTTTGTAATTTTGAACTTTGTCCAGTTTTATTGATCAGAAGGGATTGCACGGTGCAGGGAGCGGGGGGTCTGGAAGTTCACATTTTGGTCTTGTCTTTCTTAGCAGTGTGTTTGTGTGCGTTTGTTGTGCTATTGCATCCAAAGACACATTTCAACATGTCTCCCTTGATTTTCTTGTTAATGTTCACTCTGATGAGCATGTTTACGTTTCCTCTGCCAATAGAATGATGCACTAAATCAATTTACTGCTGAGCTTTAGGTTAATCCTTTTTAAATACATTAGATTTACCCTGAAATTAAATAATTGTCTCATTACAAATTGATTTTCATTTTTCCCCCCTATTTGAGCATTAGCTGAGATATTGCATGCTAATTGAATTAGCTATGTGTATTATTCATCAGGATAATAGCTAGACCATATTAATTTGTGCCAGCAGAATTGCTTATGAAGACACTCCATAATCCAGCCATTTTAATGTGTGTTAGGTTCTGCTTTGTCAGTGGCAGATCACATCATAACAGCTTCAGAGTTACTTGATGGTAAATAGGAGGAAAATATTGTGTATCAATACAGGACAAAAGCCAGTACAGCTCTGTGTGGGATTATTTGAGGCTACTCTCCAGCAGTCTCAATGCTGAACACTTAGATTCTGTTCAGGCACAAACATATACCAAGTTATATCAAATTGAAGTCACAGTCATTTTTCTTTTGATGTGGAAACAAGTATTGTTTGACATGCACTCATTGCAGCGGCAGTCTCATCACGTCCCGAGCAGCAGCCTTCATCACTGTGCCCCGTTTGAGTGCCACTGCTCCAAAATCAATTAAAGTCACTAGATGTCCTAAGTGCTTAGTTTGCATGTTATAATTGAAATGCCTACATTATCTTGTAGCCTCCTTGAAGATTACTTATTGTAATTATAGCACAATGCATGACACGAATAGATTAGAAATGGGTCTTGAGTAGAAAGCTGCCGGTTTAAATTTCAAATGTGGTTGTGAAAATTGAGCAAGCAGCAGGAACTTTTTCTTACCTATAAGTCCTGTCCTACAGTATTTGAATCGTCTTTGTTTCTGCTTTGCTCTTTTCACAGTTACCCTGAACAGCAATACATTCTGCAGAACAGTACATGGTAGTAAATGTGAACATAGAGGACCCATGTTTATGACCCTGGTTCTCGGGCAGGCCCCTTACTGATGTGTCCTTCAGCAAATCACCATGCTCAGTTGTTCTCTAGGTTAGGCCTGCAGTTACCATCATCTAATCATTATTTTCATACAGTAAACTGTAAATCTTATCAGTGTGTCAGTTCAAACATTGTTCAAACATGATTTTTGGGAAAAGCGACAGCCCTAGTGTGTGCAAGTATAATCTGGACTGAGACTGATGCAGAGTCTGTCTTAAATCACTGGTGATGCACTGAGTTGTAGCCAATTCAGTGGAGGATTTATACCCTGGATCTATACATCATCTGGCTGGATAAGCTGGCTAGTGTCAGTGACTCCAACCTTGCTGTAAGGATGAAGAGGTTGGATTGCTCTAATGTTGGACTGTGTGATTTAAAGAGACTGTGGTCTGGTACACTCTTGCTTCATTTACTTTTTATATAATGCAGCTGAATAGGTGCATTATCTGTTTCAGTCTACAGGTGATGTAAGCGGGGGACGAGGCTCTGTGTCTTTTACTTTACTTTACTAAGGAGGCAAAAAATGGCCATTCATTGACTGTATCTTGCTGTATTATGAGCCGGGACATGGAGCTATATCATTGTTGTGCTGAAAAGCCTTTCATTGATTCAGTGTTAATCATTTTAAAGTGGCAACATGTTACATTCTATTACCCTTTGAAATACACCGTTCGGTACGTGTGAATGGATGTTGCATAATGTTCTAAAACGAATCAAGAAACTGCAGTTTGTGGCCACCACTACCGTCACCCTCTACAGGATGAACAGTATAGACAATGGAGAGATGGAAGGGCTACTATCACCCCCATCTCCTGCAGTAGTTTGCCTGTTAAGAATGGCTTTACTCTCTGTTCTGTATTAAGTCTCCTGACTGAACTGTTCTTTGTATCACATGTGGCAGCACAGTAGTGAAGGCAAGCACTGGCTTGTAGTTCACAAAGTCACGTGGTCTTTCTTTAAGCCAACCAAGCATTGTCCTTAGTTGTGCGTGTACTATGTGGCCAAACCATGTGTGAAACCAGCCTGCGCCTGCCTCCCAGCGTACTGGAGATTCAAGGCTGGTGTGGGGCTTTGAGAGTTCAGCATCTGTGCAACTATGTGAAAGCCTTGGTTATGTACAGTATGTAACAGTGGGGGAAGGGGGTCGATGACAGTCTCACTGCTATAGTAGCAGATAGCCAGAGGGCCACACATCAGCATTTATGTAATCTGTGGCATGTCATGGCTAGAGGAAGCCTACAGTATGAGGAGCTGTACCGTAGCGACAGCCACAGGTGCCTCACTTTCAAGTTGAGCTGGGTAACGGTATGAAACACCAGGGCATCACTACTGCTGTAATACACTGTTATAAGGTTTGACTGACTACGAGAAAAACAAGATAATTTTAATGATTAAGACTTGCGCTAGAAATACTATTACTTGCAAAGGAATAACTGTTGTAAAGTTTTCTGTTTGGGGAAAAAATAACTGCTTTCAGAAGCGTGTAATATGATGTTATGCAAGTGACAGCAGTGAGTCTGAGCTGTCTTTTTGACTGTGGATAAGTCTGAGTCTTTGAATTGGATGTTTGTTGAGCACATGGTTGTTTGTCTTGGGTAAAGAGCAAAACCTAACAATGGAATAAAGGGGCCTGGACATTTGCCACTTGGAGAGAGCAGTGCCTGTTTTTCAGAGTTGCCTCTGGCACCAGGAAAACAAGACCGGTTTGTCTCATTTTGCTGACTGTTGCATGGCTTCATTGTGAGCAGCACAACACTATTCTATTCTCTGTAGCAATAAACAGATTTCCATGAGTGGGAGCAAGGTTATGGAGCCGGGACTTTGGCATTGAAAAGAAAACAGTAACTGAAAAAGCATTCTTTGGCATTGAAATATTAGTATTGAAAAAAAAAA
>NW_018128021.1:685114-688406 GCF_001952655.1 Monopterus albus | reverse complement strand
GACACAAAATAAAAAAAATCAAAACTGTCATTGGAAAATCACATCAAAACAAACAAAAAATAGAATGAAAATGAGATGGTTGGATTTATTCTTCAGTACAATATTTTTTTGTTTCTTCAGTACAAATATTTCAATGCCAGTGATTTGTTTTTTCAATTACTATTTTGTTTTCAGTGCCATTGTTCTGGCTCCATGCAAGGTACATGTGAGTTGACTCAGTGTACTACTAGATCCTTGCAGTACATGATTAAGCTTGTGTTTCTGATCGAACCTGTTTGCTGTCACAGTCTGGGTTTAAGTTGGGGTCTGGTTCTCAGTGTGTGCATTTGATTATGGTGAGAACAAAACACATACATTAACAACATTCTGTACTATATGTAATAAAAGTGAAAGCATTTTTTCCCTGATTCTTTTGCTGATCATGGTACCATTTTCAACATCACACTGCAGCATACAGTCAGGATGGATCAATTCCTTCCCCTTTCTGTTGCCAACCATTGTAATTTATTATAAATGAATTCCAGATGAAGTCTTGACCTGATGTTCATCACTGTCTGTCACTAGGGGAGAGAGAGCTTTCAAGCATAGTCACTTGAAGAGCATCATGCCTTGTTTGTCTTAAGCCCATGTGAGCCCAAGGCAGACTAGAACTTAAAGGCCACATCTGAGATTGGTCTCAATTAGAATTGTGTTTCTCTTTGTCATATTTGACTTGTATATCAGTTGTTATAAATTAAACACTTTCATTCTAAGCCTATGCTGTGATGTCTTTGATCTTGTATACATATTCACACAGAGTTACACACAGAAATGCATGTTAACACTTTCACAGCAGTATCAGGGATCTTGATGACATGGGAGTGTGCTGGAGTGAAGCCAGAAGCTCCACATGGACCAAGTTGCTTAGTGAACTTTGTGAACTTTGTCTTTGATCACTGGGCCTCTTTCGGTGCCTTTATGGCTGGACCTCAGGGGAGGAACACTGGACCGCCCATAGGATCTTAGGCAGGAGAGAGAGATGTAAGGTCGGCTGAGCTAGATAAGGCCCTGTGAAGTTTCATGGGAGTTGTCTATTCATCTACATGGTTCTCATTTCATAGTTTCTCATCCTGCGAGGGGAAAACATTTTCATTCCTGTTTCATCCCGTTTGTCCTTTGAGTCCTTGCTCACATGATTCATTTTTTGTGCTGAGTGTGTCTTAGTTAAATACACAACAGTGGCTTTGGGGGTTTAGTGAAGGAAATGACAAGATATCTGTTGGGTTTCTAGATCGTATTAGGGAATGCCATTCTTTTGGCTTCCACTACAAATGCTTGATCCAATGCTGTACTCACAATTATAACACAGGTTGTTTGTGTTTGGCTACATTGAGGCTTTATGTTAATGTAAATTTCAGTGTGGGAAGCATGAGGGCATCCATGTTTATGGGTGTATTCATGCACCGTGTTTATATGCAGGTATGTTATTATGTAGGCTGGTTTACATTTACATGTCTTGTGCGTAGGCTGACCTCTGTATGTGATATGCTGAGTGTCATGGACCCTTTGTCTCTTTTTAGGTTGTTTGTCTTTTTTTTTTTTTTTTTTTTTTACGCCACAGAAAAGAAGTTTAAATACCTGATCAATTGAATGCTGAGCAACAAGGCAGAAATGATCTGATAATGATGCACAAGCATTATTTAATTTGGATACTTTAAAGTGGACACATGCAGCCAGTTGACTGTGGGCAAAGCAGTGAAAACATTTCTCTTTGATAAACTGCTCATACACTCTCTGCTACTGGGAGATTTTGTTGCAGACATGGTTAAGAAGCTCCCATGTTAGAAAAACGCAGTGTGTTCCCTGCTGTGGAAGACATCCTTCTGTTGGCAACTGTCTTGCCGTCATGGTAATGTGAGGGTATTTACACTCAGGCTAAACACACAACTGCTTCATATCTTTTCGCTGCAGCTCTGCACCAAAATTTTGGGGATTATTTCTGTAAAATGTAATGGCAGTAGTACAACTGTATTTCACATTATGCTTTTTAAACTCTATTTAATCCACATAGGCATAAAAAATGATTATGAGGTAGTTAGTTGTACCGTAAGAGTAGGTGAGCAAAATTGGATGTAAACATTTAATTTGTGGCAAAACAAACCTTTGACAGGTTTAGGGTCATGACCCATGCAGCTGAGGACTTCTGATCATTTATTTTGATGGTAGTGGAGATGGAAATTGTACCATTACAGATGGCAGCAATAATAATCAGTTTTAATTTCTGTGTTGTTTTTCTTTTTACCTACATAACATTTTGTCTTCACTTCATTGTTGGGCTGTGTACTTAAAAGAACCCTTTAGGTAGTTTAACGTTTATGCTACACCCAACCTCTAAGGGAGTCTGGACAAATGTGTGTTAAAGATGTTTAGCCAGCTGTGGGTGTTTGGGTGGTCTTTGTTCTGTTATGAAGGATGTTTGCTTCTGTGGGTTTCCTACAGGGCCACTGTAGCAGCAGTGACTGATGCTGGCCTCCCAGTATGCACTGTTAGAGATGTACAGCCCACTCACACAGAACCAGATAGATCAGCATGACACTAATACCACATTCCCTGTTAAGTGTATGTGTTTGCCTATGTGTGTGCATGCCATCCATACCAAAACCTCTGTCTCTGTGTATATGCATCATAGTATCACTGTGCAGTCTTTACCCAGAATGAAATTGTTCTCCCAGCAGCTTGTTTCTAAAACATGAACTGTCTGCACCCCTGACTCTAGCCTTCTCTTATTATGTCATCCCTTTGCCTTGAATCTCCTCTTGGCCAAGATAAGGGTCCTTTAAAAGTGTTGGGAATGGTTTGAGTGAGCTGAGTATAGCCTAGAAGAACTAAGATAGAAAGTAAAATACAGTGGGTACAGAAAGTATTCAGACCCCCTTAAATTTTTCACTCTTTGTTATATTGCAGCCATATGCTAAAATCATTTGTTCTTTTTTTTTGCTCATTAATGTACACACAGCACCCCATATTGACAGAAAAACACAGAATTTGACATTTTTGCAGATTTATTAAAAAAGAAAAACTGAAATATCACATGGTCATAAGTATTCAGACCCTTTGCTCAGTATTTAGTAGAAGCACCCTTTTGAGCTAATACAGCCATGAGTCTTTTTGGGAATGATGCAACAAGTTTTTCACACCTGCATTTGGGGATCCTCTGCCATTCCTCCTTGCAGATCCTCTCCAGTGCTGTCAGGTTGGATGGTAAACGTTGGTGGACAGCCATTTTCAGGTCTCTCCAGAGATGCTCAATGGG
>NW_018128021.1:683842-684211 GCF_001952655.1 Monopterus albus | reverse complement strand
GAACTTAAATGATTTTAGCATATGGCTGCAATATAACAAAGAGTGAAAAATTTAAGGGGGTCTGAATACTTTCTGTACCCACTGTAAATGAAGGACAGAGGCCAAAGTGGAGGTCCATGAGCTGGAATGGCAGTTTTTTGACAGCGTGGTAAAGCAGGAAATGCCATCAACTTAATTCAGTATAAACAGACACATTTTAAAACAATTGCTAGAAGTTTGTTTACATGTCATTCATAAAATATTTAGCTTGAGCACCAACACATCTCTGTAAAATGATCTACACCATGCTGATTTGATTGGAGTTATTTGTGACAAGTAAATAAAATGTAAACAAAGCACAAACAAAATTGTAAAAATGTTTTTATTGTA
>NW_018128021.1:657788-683726 GCF_001952655.1 Monopterus albus | reverse complement strand
GCGTGTCATTCTATATATCAACTGTAGTTCAAACACTCATCATACATAGAATAAAACCAACAATGATTTGCCTCTACTCATGATTAACATCTGTCAGTCCTGAATTAGCTTTTCTGTACCATAGACCTCCACTGATGTTCAGAACCAATTAAAAAGACATTAGATAAACACACTGCCGCACTAGTGCTGAGTATCGGGTATATATATCTATATATATATCTCAGACTTCTGTTAGTGAAACGATATTTTGTTCGATAAGTTTTATAAAATCAAATCTAGCCATATTTGATTTTATGAAATTGGTATCAAACAAAGTATCGTTTAGACACCAGTATTGAAGTCAAGGTATCACTATTGGTTATTTTGGAATGATAAGCTGCCCAATGCTGCGTTAGTCTTTGTATGGGGAGTGGTAAAAATACCGTTAATATAGAAAATGACTGACCTTATCCTTTAAGATGCAATGGGAGGCAGTTGCGTAACACATTCATGGTTTCAGATATCTTTTTCGCTGGCTTACTCACACAGTGCACATGCACACAGCAGGTGGTGCATTACAGATGAAAGGCTCAGGTGCTCTGCAGGTGGAATAAGGTGTGTGTGGTGCTGTGCATACAAAAGCCTCCTACTATAGAGATGACCACAGTGTTTCATCCAGTTTATAGAGAGTTAGGTTTTTGTGTGTGTGTGTGTGTGTGTGTGTGTTTATGTTGGAAAACCCACACATGCCCAGTGATTTCGATAGCCCTTTGCTCAGTCTTTTCCCATGCCAAACCCATTCTGTCATCCTCTTCCATCAGCTTCCTCCTCTGTCCTTTACTGTCTAACTCCATCTGCCTGTATTCTGTCCATATGGCACTTTGGTTCAATGAAGACCCCAGCAATTTTGCTTCATGATGTCCTCACAAATCAGACATAGTCCTGGGAGCTGTTAAGCTATTACTGTTTTTGTTGTGTGTGTGTGTGTGTGTCTGTGTACACGCCTTTCTGTCTAACAGAAGTGTGATGACTGGTGTGGTGGAGGAATTGCATGGTTGTTAGTTTGGAAGAATCCCCTCTGTTTCCTATAACTCCTCACTGACTCTTTGGCTGTTGTTCATGCAGCTTCACTTCTGTTCCTCCCCTTCCTCTTGCTGTTTTGAACAAGAGGGTTCCAGGCTGGAGACGCTGGAGACACAGGAGAAGGGAGATGGAAATAAAACAGACAAAACAAGGGACTGGGATATTTTCTCATTGCACAAAGAGTATTTAGAGGGCATATGTGACTCTAGGGAGTTGGTTGTTGCTAGCTGTGGTTTGAAGCTGCTAATTTTGTGTACATTTGTTGCGGTGATATATTTCTATGTTAAGGTAGTCTTCAGGAACATTTTTGTAGTGTTCAGAATGTGTGAATCTTAATCATTTGAATAAAATTTATGTCAATACAGCATTACTGCACTATTACTACTAGCACAGCTGTCTTATCAATAGGACAGGTAAACACAGACTGTTTTAAAAAAAGTCTGTGATCTGACTTTGAAGTTGCATAGAGTTGTTTCCCTCCCTGGACATCCTCTCACAGCTCCAGCTGGTCCTTACAACAGCAGAACAAGGCCTAAAGACTTGGTGATTTTTCTCTCTTGTTTTGACAGAGCTGTTCAGAGCAAATAGGTTTTGTTTCTGGCCTCATGGTGGGCTCTGACCATATGCATTGGCTCACTAATAGAGTAAGAACCATGTCAACATACTGTAATTCCATGAGTACCTGGAAATAGTCATCTGTTCTCAGCTTTTTTGTGTAAACAAACCTTGAACCCCAGATCCTTCCTATGATTTGTGCAGTGTGAAATGAAGAGGAAAAAGGGAAGGAGAAGAGGAAAAAGGAGAGTTGTAATAAAAGAGCAGAGAACCCTGGCTTTACAAAAGTCAGCCAATCCATGTAATTAGCTGAAGATGTTAAACTGACAGCCTTCATGACTAAACATTTAATAAGCAACTTTTGTTATTCATTCTGACATTTCAACATTTTATTTGACTGTATTAAAACTGTCTGCAAAGATATTACAGATGGCCCATATGAAGGAAAGCATTTTTATGACCCGTGTCTGGGTTGTAAAATGAGGCTTATTTCAGCTGAAGTTCATTCATATTTCAAAATATATCACCCTTCATTTATTATTAAGAAATGTCCTGTCAGTCCATTATGATTGAAGACATTTTACAAAGCTGTGTTTTTCAGTCTATCACAGCAGTTTGGAGGTAACAACAGTTTTACTTTAGGTCAAGCTGTTGCCAAATAAATGGGAAAATGTAGCCACCTGCTGTTGGGGGGTGGGGGGGAGGAAAATTGGCCCCTGTGGTAATACTTCAGGTCAGGGCCTGTTCAATGTGACATGCCTGCCCTTTTTTTTAATCATGGAATGCCAAAATAATGTAAGAATAAGTAAAGAACATCCAGAAAGCCAGTTGCTGTCTTCTTTGCTTTTAGGCTTGGCCTGTAAAGAAGGCACTTAATACAGGAGATTATCATTAACACTCTGGAGACCTTTTCTTTAGCCTATCAGTTAAAGTCTTCAAGCCTGCTTGGATCATCTTTGCCTCACAACTACGTTTGATGTAGAGTTTGAGGGGCAAACTTTTACCATCACAACAAAAAAGTCAATGTTCTAGGCTGCCTGCTTTTAAACAGCTCTGTTCTGCCATCCTCCTGCAGAATGTTGCTTCCCATTCAGCTGACATACATCTCTCCACTTTTTGTCTTCTAATATCTGGAGAGTAGATTATTCTGCAAGCAGTGATTGGGGAAAAAATAGAACTCTTGGTTTTCTCATATGTCGCCTGTGGACTTTAGGGAATCAGACTATGAATGAAATGGAGCATCAATGAAACAATGGGCACGTTTCCTCAAATATTTGGTCTGAATGCTTCTCCAACTTGGCCACACTGGTTTTGTAACATATTGGATTATTCAACTCATGATGTCGGTGGTTTTGCTGAAATATTGAGGCCAATCCTCAAATAGAAAAGTAGTTCTCTTAAAAGCACTGGGTTGTTCAACGTTAGGCATCTGTTATAGTTGCAACACAT
The DNA here is from genome assembly GCF_001952655.1 of Monopterus albus. Lineage (NCBI taxonomy): Eukaryota > Metazoa > Chordata > Actinopteri > Synbranchiformes > Synbranchidae > Monopterus > Monopterus albus. The sequence continues at coordinate 680,660 of NW_018128021.1, read as the reverse complement.
TTGTTGTACTGGCTGCAGAAGGAACATATTTAGTTTCCCATGCTATAGCACCTCCTTCTGAAAACACTTACAAAAAGGGAGCTTTGTAATGTTCTTCCCAGCAGCCAGTGCCATCTGCCTTTCAGATGGCACTGGCTCAGAGGAGCCGAGTTGCTTAAAAGTCAATTCATATTGTGTTGACCTTAGTTCAGCAGTTGAATCTGCTCTTTGCTGGATAAAACTCAACATACAGGGGACTTATCAGTGTTTGCTGGCTGAATATTGACACTACATAATCATCCTGGCTTCATGTCTCCAGAAGAATTTATCAGGTTGGTTAACAAAACTGTAGCTATATGATTGTATTGGGCTAAAATGCTGGCAGATGGCATATTAAGTAGCTTTTATACAATTTGTCTTTCATTGTGACATTTAAATTGATGTTATTAGATTTGTAATATGTGTATTAAAGGAAATTGTTACAAGAACGTAAGACCTGTTTGGGAGCAGCCAAAAGTTTGAATTCTACAGTACTTCAACAAATAAGATTCATTAATTTTAATGGGTACTTTTTGAGTTCTGTGGTATCTCCCTTGTGTTGATTTTCAAGTGCAGCCAGTAAATCCTTTCAATGAGGAGTCCCTTTGTGGCTGCTTGCTATGAAAGAGACCATCTCAGACAAACTACTGACCAGAAGGAAACGAGGACTATCCAGTACAGTGTACAGGGAGCTGTGGACAGCAGATGAGACAGAGCTATGGGGGGAGAAAGGGAGCAAATGATCTCAAGGGTCCAAGCCTCCGATGGTCTGATTAGGTTCTTTGCTGATGCACCGTCTTTCACAATGCTTCCAGCATGATTCCATTTGTCTAATTGTTGGACTTTAATCCTCTGTTATAAAGGAAAGTGATATACTGTCAACATACTTCAGGTGAATTAAACCCCCATGAATTATGTCCACCACAATGAAAATATATTCTTTCTGATATCTCCACATTCTACAGTAGTTTCTAACTATAGAGTCTAGTTCTTGTTGTGGTTGAGAAAAACATCTCTTCTGCACCCTCCTGGCAGCGATGTGTCTTGCTTTGATTTATAATTCCTTTGCTGGTCACAAAGGCTTCTAATACCTCAAATAAAATATCTGCCTGGGCCAAAGGTGCTGATCAATTTATTTATGCCTTTTTTAAAATAAATTGTGAGATTATCCATGCATGTTTACTAGTGGTCAGTATCTCTTTTGAGAAGAAGATATAGTCGTCTCAGCTCCTTAAAGTCTTGGTCTTGTCCAGATCTCGAAAAGCTCTGATCTTGGTCTTGACTTGGTCTCTGTTTAGGTGGTCCTGACTACGACACTACCCGCAGTTTTATTTATTTATTTATTTATTTGCTTGAAACAAAAAAACATCTTTGCAAATGTCAAAAAAAAAAATTAATAACTTTTGTGGATTGAAACAATATTAAAGAGAGAAAAACACTGCAAATGCAATCCATAGTTAATTAGTGTGTCCATTGTTTAGGCTGTTGTTTGCTAATTACAGTGATCATAACATGAGGCTTACCAGGCAATAACAATTTGTTGTGAAAAGCCCTGTGCCTAAATGTTCCTGCTGCTATTACAGTCAAAAAGAGTTAATATTGCCACCAGTTTTTTCCCCACCATCATTCTCCAACAAAGTGTAAGATGGAGAAACAAAGTGGCATCCTTTTAAAACTTTCCATTGCTCAAGGAGAGGAAGTGGCTTGTTAACTGCCTGTAAGTGACTGAGGCAAGGACTGAGAATTATCGATTAGACTTTTTTGCAGAAAAGCCCCTGATGCTCTAACAGTAAATATTTGACTCTCTCACCAGCCTAGAGGTCAGAGCACAATGCAGACAGCATGTGCTAAAGCCGTGTGCATACAGTACTCCTGTACCATCTCGGTGCATGATATCTTGCAGACTTTTAGCAAAGCTGATGTCTAATGGGATAGTTTACCAGAATGTATGTACATTACTACAGCATTAACAGAATTCAAACACATACCACAACATTTCAGTTTCCTCTGTAGCTGTACAGTCCACACCTTTCCAGCCAGGATCACACCCAAAGTCTGTGCTTTTTCCTCTTTTTTGGGGGAGGGGGGGCGGGGATTTACAAGCTCATCTGCTGCCAGGACTTCCTGCCTTTACAGTCAGTCATTAAGTGTGTTGTCCACAGAGTTTGATCAGTCCTAAGGTGTGAGCTCCTTCCTAATTGTCTAGGAGTAAAATCTGCCCAAGTTGGTGGAAACAGTCGTTAAGTGTGGCCTGTCCAGTCTAAGGTTTTAGCCAGCCATCAAGTGGGTACACTGCTTTAGTCTTGTGATGTCTCCTAATTTTCAGTTTTCTTGTTTCTAAGGCTTTGTAAGATTGTTTCGGTGAGGAGTTACAATAAGGCATACCAGGATTGATGCCATCCGATGTAATGAATTCAGAGCCATATCTGATTCCATGGTTATGTGCTCACTGAGCCTGATGATTCTTATATCCTTTTTAAGCTGATAGTATTGATTTTGCAGTGAAATGTGGATGTGCTGAGCCAGTACATCTGGAGTTAACTCTGTCAGGAAGGAGAGTGGATTTATCTACAGACTCAAAACGGAGGAAAATTCTGCCTTTGAAGCAGATCTGAGTCCAGCAGCAGTCTACAAGCTGAGGTACAGAGAGTTGGATCTACAGTACCATTTTTTTAACTCATCTTTTTCTTTTTAACATGTTATTTTTCTGTATTAAAGGATAAGGCTAGGCAGCTGTAGAAAAATAAACTAGCAGTGTTCAGGCAGCATCAGGAGATGTGCATAGCTTACACAGGATGCTTGTCCAGTGTAGTGCTGTTTTGTTTGGTTTGGTTGTCAGGATATATTGGATTCCATTGCCCCCTTCCGATGTAGACCAGCTAAGCTGAAGGTGGAATTTTGGTTAAATGACTTAACTCGGGAACATAGATGAAGATGTCATAAAGCTGAATGTAAATGGAAGAAGGATAAACTGTTTCTCTTCGCCATTTCAGGGACTGCTTGTCGGACTATCATAAGGTGGTCAAATCTGCCAAATCGAACCATCTTTCTAACATTGTGGTCAGCAATCGTCACAAACCTCAGGCTTTGTTCACTACAATTAATTCTGACATTAGCCCATGTAACCTTACTTCTCATCCTGAGGCATCTGTTGAAATATGTGAGGGTTTTCTTCATTATTTTACTAACAAAATTGCTAGCATTAGGCAATTCTCCAGTATCACTTCTTTTGACCCAGCTGACCCTGTCTTCTGCCATTTTTGACCAATTTGAGACTGTTTCTTTGCCTGTGCTATCAGGAGTGGTTTTATACATGAAAACATCTCACTGTTCTCTGGATTTCCTGCCAACAAGATTATTCAGGGATGTTTTTGAGTCTATAGGTCCTAGCTTTCTGGCTCTAATTAATTTATGCTTGACTACAGGCTCATTTCCAGATGCTTTTAAAAAAGCAATTGTCGAGCCACTTCCTAAAAAGCCAAATCTAGATCCTTCAGTGTTTTCTAATTTTAGACCAGTGTCTAAATTATCTTTTATGTTGAAAGTTTTAGAGAAGAGAGATTACTTGACTATTGTAATCCATTATACCTCGGTGTTAATCAGTCGTCTTTCACTCGTCTTTAAATGGTCCAAAATGCTGCGGCTCATCTTTTAACAGGTACCAGGAAATTTGACCATATGACCCTGGTACTGGCCTCTCCTCACTGGCTTCCAGTCTGTTTTAGAATTCATTTTAAGCTATTGATTTTTGTTGTTAAGGCTGTTAATGGTTTGGCACCGCCCTACCTTGCTCAGTTGGTGAGGTGGCGCAAACCTATAAGATTGCTCAGATCCTCGAGTCAGTTTCTTTTAGAGGTTCCCAAGGCCAGATACAAACACTGGGGTGACCGTGCTTATATTGTTGCAGCTCCTAAATTATGGAATGGTTTACCTTTTAATGTTGGATCATGTACAGACTTGACAACATTTAAATCATGGGTTAAAACATTTATTCACTTTGGCTTTTAATACATAGTGTTGTCTGATACCTCCTTTTATCTGTTGATTCTGTGTAGTTCTTGTGTTTATGTTCCTGTTTTATTCCTCTATTATTCCTCTATGGATATTATTTGTTTTAGTTCTTACCTTGCACTTGTAAAGTACTTTGGTCAACCAGATGTTTTTAAAGTGCTATATAAATAAATTTTGATTTGATTTTGATTTGTTGGTGGGAGAGTATGCGTTATGAGGCCATTAGATGCGGTTCCGCTTTGATGCAGAGAGTCAGCACTGAATCTACTAAGCTTGAGTAATTGGATCTTGTTGGACACATCAGACCCACCTCTGGAAAATACAGATAGCCATGATAACACTCTTACAGACACACGCTGCTTCCCATAATATCACTCTTTGTTACAGTTATAAAAGCCAGTCTCTTGTGAGATTAGAATAAATGGATTTTTCAGACAGAGATTTTCCTCTTTGTCAGGAATAAATCTTGAGCAGTGTCAGGGTCATGTCAGACTCCAGATGATCAGTAAAACAGATTGCTTGGATTAGCCACAGTCGGACTGCTTTATTGTCATGGTAGGGGAAGCAAATTTGGCCATTTTTTCACCTCTGTGAAACATTTTACAGAAACATGTTGGGTGGTCTGAAATCACGGGTTTGACTTGATTTTTAAAATGACTGATAACTCTTGTTGAAATCCAAGTATAACTGATCTCATTTCTTTCATATGACTAAAGTTGGAGAGATCATAAATTGATTGAAAGTTTATAAATCATATAAGAGCAGAAGAGCACAGGTGCAGCTTGAATAGAATACTGCTTAGCACACATCGTGGTTTAAAAAAAAAAAAGCTTGGTTTCTAGACCCATTTTTTAATCCATAGGTTTCAGGTTAGACATTTCTATTGTTTGAATTCCAGTTTTTGCCTGTAAATGAAATTGTTTCTAAGCTCCAGTGGTGTGGGCAGGGTTTGAGAAAATGTTCTTTTATGCCATTGATGTATTTTAATATATTTTTGAAAGCTTGAAAATAAAATGTTCCAAGGAAAGCTTTCAGTAATCACGTTTAAAGTTTGAGTCATCAACTTGTAGGTTTTTTTTTTTTATTAGAAGAATCTCCTCTGCTCATAGCTAAGTGGCAGACGTTACCATTAACACGATCCGTTATGTTATGTTCTTTTTGAACAAGATGTTCTTTAATCAGGAAATGTCATGATGGTCATAAAATGAACAGTGCAACAAGACTTGCCAAAATAAAGATGAAACTGAATTTGGCCTTTTCTGATAAACTTATCAGAATTGTCAAATGGAATGAAGATAATCAAAACAAAGCTGTTTGAGTATTAAAAAATGACTCTTCTGTATTAAAGGTTTAGTATGTCATCTACTCACCAAAATAGTGCTGCAACTTTTAATTAATAAGTTAATGACATCATGCTGACATTTTGTTTTATATGCACTCATCCAGGTGACATATGCATTTAAACAACTGTAATTTTTCAGAGACCGCGAGATGAAGTTGATTTCAGCCATTACTCTTTCTCCCATGCAACCCATAAATCCAGATGTACAAATGAGGGGTAAAGAGATACAGCTGTTTCTGCCCATAAAGTTTATCTGTTCACCTGTGAAGAACTGTAATTTTTATGCTTGATGCTTTAATAATGGTTTGACCTGAGGTGCTAGGCCATGTCTCCGTCACTTACAGCCTCTTGTAGAAACCATGGAGATGTAAAGCCCTCAAGACTGTTAAGTGGTGTTGTTGACAGGAAGCCAAAGCTTTAGTCAGCAAATAATGGGACTGCAATTTTACTTTGGTTTGGTGTTTATGGTTTTAAAGCGGTAGAATATGAACTAGCAGCATGTTCAAAGAGTGCGTCGTCTGACCTTGGGTCACTATATGAATAATGTGCTCCATCAAAAAAAACATCAATGGCAAATTGCATCAGTGTTGTCTGCAATCCACAAGCCTACATCTGCAATGAATAATGCATTATTGTAAAATTATGTAAATCAGGCTGACCATTTTTAACTGTTATAGCCCAGTTTTATCGGTTATTTTAGCCATTAGTTGATTCATTCTTCTAAAAAAAAGGTGAATGAATGTAGACTTTATAAAAGAAGGCACAAACACAGTACACACAGACGCGTTGGCAACATCTGTCAATGCAGAATATGCCCATTGGAAAAATTTTCTCAAACACTTATTCAGTGGAAATAGTAAGGTCACAGGCAGACCACTTTATGGCTTTTATAAAGAGTTTAGCAACTGTGACAAACAAAAGCTCTCCCTACTAATCATAACTTAATAAACATGAACAGACAACACTTAACTGTGGTTTTGCCTTTTCTGGCGGTTCTGGCCTGTTTTCTCTTCAGGTTATTGGGCATAGTGCTAGTGCCGCTCTGGTGTCCCGTTGAAACTTTGCACAGTGTACTTATCACCTTTGTTTTCTGATAATTTGAAGTAGCCCAATACTTTTAAGGTTTGGATCTTTGGAAACTTTTAACACTGAACCTTTTTTGCAAATGAGTTGGACACGCTGAATTCTGCAGCAGTTAGCAGTGTAGCGTTGAATAGAGCCAAAACATAAGTGCTCATCAGTTATGTAGTGATGTTAAAGAAAAACATTTGTTTTAAAGCTGCAGTGACTAACTTCTACCTCTTCTACCTTTTGACTGTTAAGGGTGAAGTGAGAGTCAAAACAAACTTGAGCAGTATTCCCTCCTCTTCTCCCTCCGCTCATCTTTGACCCTCCTGCCCTGTCTCTGAAACTACATCATACTGTATGTGGTCATGACAGCCGGCATCAGTGGTGGCAGTCGCATGGAGAAATTATCATCAAATAGATTTTAAAAAGGTTTGATGTTTTAATGGCCTTATTTCTTTTGAATCTATCAATTTCTGACATCTTTTGCTGTCTTGTAGAAGCTTGGAAAAAAATGAATACAGCTCTGGCAGGCAACAATTAACATGAACCATTTTATGATCTTTTTGATGTTAATTTTTCCATGCAAATGAACGATAACGTTGTCACCACTTTATTGATGGCGCGCATTATGTCGTCTCCACCTTTCACCCAAAAAGCACCACAGTCTTAGTTCCATTGAGCGGATCTGGCTCTCAGATGTGATTGCCTACCAAGGCCTGATGCCCCCATCTTTGGCACCAAAAGCATCATTTAATTTGTTTATTGAGCTTTCATATGAATGCTCTCCTGTTCTTTTTCACATTTGATTGTATATTATTGTCTGTGATGTGTCCTTATCTTTAAACACGGCCACATATACCGGGCCCCATTTATTCACTTACACGTGAAACAGTCTGGATTGCAACGCCACAGTCACACACACTGCTGCTTTTATTTTGGGTTATTTCCTCTTTTAAATAAAACATGGATACATTTACTGAGTCAAATGTGATGTCAAAGACTGTACAATGCTCCTGCTCTGCAACTCCTACATGTTTCTTGCCTATGCATTTATTGCCCTGCTCCCTCCTCTGTCTCAGGTGATTTGCCATAATAGATCAAACAAGAACTACACAAAATAAATCTGCCACTTCATAAGAAATACTTAAATTCCCTCAGTACAGGAAACCATTAAATATGACAAATACAAAATGGCTCTAACACTACATTCCATGGTGTTTTTTTTATGAAGACTGTTTTGCAATATATCACCCTAAAACCATGTGGAGACAATAAGGTGCGACCAAAACAGTAAAACTGTGGAGAATTGGGGCAGAATTTATGCCCAAAAGAGCCAGGGATCACAGGGCTGAGGGAAAACAGATATGGAAAATGGTGTGTATGTGCTGGCTGACCAGGGTCTGACCCCCTCCCCCTCAAGGACCTCAGTCATTACACTACAACTCTACAAAAGAGAATGGGTGCCATAATTTTTCAATGCTGCATCAAAAGAACCTCTTTGGAACATTTTCAGAACTGCAGCCTGGAACAGAATGCATCATTGTCCTGCTTGCACACAAATATGCCTCATTATTTCTCCCAGGTGTGCCCAACCCATACATTCTGTCTGACATGAATCTTTTTTTGTTTGTCGCTCTCATTGCTGCTGAACTTTTAGTTTAGTTACCGTTTTGTGTTGTTGTTTGTTGTTATTGTGTAATTGTTTGTAGAAGCGGCATTAAATATGTAGCGTATACGTCAGCATTCTTTATTTTGTAGTTTTTCTTTGGATCACATCTGAGTTACTAACTCATATAAGTTCTTAGTCTTATTTACTGTAGTTAGGATTTTTTGATGAGGAAATAATTCTTGATAGGCCACCCAGAGGAATTTTGTGAGAGCTTTATTAACACCAGACTTAGTAACTTGGGTGTTTTGTAATAATTCTGATTATTTCTCAAATTCATAATGAAGTTGGTCCTATATTACCCTTGTTAGTTGTGGAAATTCTTATAACATTTAAAATGCTGTATAGTTCTGCAATACAGTCTTTGTGGGGTGTTATAGCTCTTATGCAACAAATCATCAGTGAAGGACATGCCGACTTGACAACCCCAGTGACTCGCCCACCCTGAAGGCTCAAGTGAATAAAAGAAAAATATAGCCTCCTGTCTTGCAACTTGATATTTTCTACACTTTCCCTTTTCATTGTAGCTCATTATTGTCTGAAACCCAAAGGGATACAAGAGATAAGAGTAGAATATATTTTGTGCATTGATTAATACTCAACATTTCACTAATTTTGTCTAGTTTTGATGAAGTTTTTTTTTTTTTTTTTTTTTTTTTTTGTATTCCCATCCAGTCTCTGCTGGTGCTTATGGTGCAGCATTCACCCTACCCTAGTGTGCCTGTGAGTGGCATGCATGATAATTGTGGTAATGAAGGTCACCCAGAGGAGCAGCTGGAGTCCATCCTTGTATCTACAGCGCTCCCTGTAGGGAAGTTGTTGCCTGGAGTGGATCTCACCAGGGCACCGACAAACACCATATGTTCTCTACCCAATATCTCACACCTTTCTCCAGGCTGTTGAGAAATTCGATTGCAAAGCCCAAAGCAATGTAAGATATGAGATAGTATTATGTCTGCTGTCCAGCCTAGGATCTAGTGAGACAGAACTATTTGCACTAAATGAAATCAAGTATGGTTGAAGGACTCAATAAATAAACTCATATTAAAACAACACAGAGGTACTGTATATGGCTAATGTTAGCAGTTGTTATCCAGCAAACGGAGTAACTTGATGGAGTTATGCTTCTGACCACCTGATAAATGTTACACTAAGTTAATACCACTGCATTGTAACTAGGGTCGCAGTGGTATGCTGGTTTTACGGTATACCGTGGTATAAAAATTTCAAAGATGAACACCTTCGAGAACACCATCTCTCCATACAGGACAAAGTATGCGTCCCGTTTAATCCCATACAATATAATAAAATACATAACCAAATGCACTGCTGCCAGCATATAAATATCTGTAATGGCAAAATGGGCTGGTACTGTATGATGTAATCAGAAGAGGATAGAAATTCTGCATAAAACACAGGGTTAGTGGTGTAGTTGTACTGATAATCTACTTCAGTAATGACTTAATCTTCTAACTGCAGGGAGTGTACTGCATCTGTACATCTTTTATGTTTTGAAAAATGTTGCACTTGACAGAATTACTGTTCTAGTAAAATTATTAAAGACAGTGTCTTCTACATGTTAGTCTTCGTTGTGGGTGTTCAGGCCAACAGCAGGCAAGTCAAGCAGCTAGACTTTTAGCATTAAATGTTAGGATATGAACTGGCACTTTGGCATCTCAGTCTCTCCAGGCAGCTGTATGGCTAAACAGGCCTGGTGACAGCAGACTGCAAAAAACTTGTCTGCCATAGAGACTTCCTTTGCCGAGCTCTGGTATTTCACATTAAGGGCATGGCTGAGCACCCCTGCAGGCTCTGTTGACTGCTGTGCCGACGCACACTGTGTTCTAGTCGGAGGCCAAGCGTACACATGTTCACACACTGCGGAAAATGTGCATCTGTTTGGCATTTATGCATAAATGCAAGATAATGTCAGAGCATCTGAGGGTATTTTTGAAATATTCCCTGTCACTTTAGATAGAAATACCAAATTTCACTTGCTAGTCTTATAAAATGAACTGAAGGCAAAAATAATGGTTCTTTTTTGCACTTGTTCTGGACACTATACTAAAGAAGGAAAAAGGGAAACAATCTGCAGCTGTTTTCCTGTTGAAAACATTCATGGAAAGACCAGATGGAAACCCATTCACTGAGGGGAAAAATGAAAGTGTTCCTGTATATACAGTGGGTACGGAAAGTATTCAGACCCCCTTAAATTTTTCAGTCTTTGTTATATTGCCGCCATATGCTAAAATCATTTAAGTTCATTTTTTTTCCTCATTAATGTACACACAGCACCCCATATTGACAGAAAAACACAGAATATTTGACATTTTTGCAGATTTATTAAAAAAGAAAAACTGAAATATCACATGGTCATAAGTATTCAGACCCTTTGCTGTGACACTCATATATTTAACTGAGACTCAAATGAAGGTGTAGAACCATCTCAGGGATGATCAGAAGAAATGGACAGCACCTAAGTTAAATATATGAGTGTCACAGCAAAGGGTCTGAATACTTATGACCATGTGATATTTCAGTTTTTCTTTTTTAATAAATCTGCAAAAATGTCAAATATTCTGTGTTTTTCTGTCAATATGGGGTGCTGTGTGTACATTAATGAGGAAAAAAAATGAACTTAAATGATTTTAGCATATGGCTGCAATATAACAAAGAGTGAAAAATTTAAGGGGGTCTGAATACTTTCCGTACCCACTGTAAGTGAGCCATCCTGGCAGAGTGGTAATCTGTTGCCTTTATAACCTTGCCTTTCGGTAACAGTTTTTTGTTTTTGGTGTGTGTGTTTTGTGACAGGCGCTCAAGGGACATATTGACATTCTATTCTCACTCAGTGCTCTGGAGTGCAGAGTAAAACACTGATTACCTTGTAACTCCTTTTGATCCATCAGAGATGGGCTTAACACAGGAAAACTCTGACTTTTTGGGAGATATGCGTGTTTGTTCTAAAGCCTTTGTCAGATACTTTAGATTGATATTGGCTGAATTTCTGTGCATGCCATGCAGATTTTGGGTCCAAGGTGTCTTCAGCACAGCTAAACTCAAGCACTGTGAGCAGGAGTAAATGGATCATTTGCAACAAATCCAAATAGTTTTAATTAGAAAACTAGGGTAAGAGTTAAGGTATGATTAGACTGGAAGACTGGCAGGAGAGAAATTTTCCGGCATGACACTGATCTCCCACACATTGCAAAAATCACAGGTTTTTAAAGTAGTAGCAAATTAAATCTGACACCTTGTCAAGTAAGTCCCCTGAATTGAATCCAGTACAGTACATTTAGGGTGTTTGGAGGCAGAAGCAACTGAAGGTAAATGACAGATCATTTCTTTACAGATTCATGCAAGACTGGTATCATCTATGCCCAGGAGGACCAAATGATGAATCCACCCAAGTGTCTTTATTTAGATTAATAGTTTGATCTGTACAGTGGTATCTATGACTCAAGCCTTGGACTGCATCTATTCTTTAGAAATGTCTGCTGTGACAGTGAACATAAGCTCCATGAGACGGGCCTAGCCTACTACAGAGCCAACGTCTCAAAGAATCTTTAATATGTTACTGAACGAAGATGTTCACAGTGTACAGTTGTATATGTTTTTGTTGCCAGATCATCCTCTCTTTGTTCTTTTCCATGACCCCTTTTTAAATGTATTGTTATTTATCCTCCTCTCCCACTCCAATACTTTGACCAATACTTCTTGTTCCTGAGAACAAGACTAATGGATTTAAAATGGGAGCAAAGCCAAAAGGAGATGGTCATTCTGATGCCATAGAACATTTCTAAGTGAATTTTGAGCCCATCATGTTTGGAATAATCTTTCACTATTCACGGCTTCTTTTATCCAAGGCTTTTCTTGTTTTAATCTTATGAGTAGTAGGCAGTATATGAAAGCTGAAAGAGCAAAGTGCCCTGCAGTGTAGTATTATAGTGCAATCAAAACATAGTTCTTCTGCTGTTGTAGTTCCAAAAATATCTTCCTATGAATTTACTCATTACAGCCTTGAAAGTGAATCGTCTTTGTTTTCTTAAGACTTTCTTAAACTCTCCGGTATGTGCTCATGGATGTTTGGACAGAACTGTGCGATATTAATCTGGCCCTACCCTTCAATATTACATGCAGACAACACTTCAGTAAACCCTGTCTAAAAGAGAACAGATGGGCCAGGAAATGAGATCTGGAAACGGGCCTGAAATGGCTGAGTGCTTTGATTTATGATTTTATTTCACTTATTTGGGCTTGAGGTAGAATTCACTGGCATGACTCACCAGTATTCAGTCCCACTCCAGCAAACATTTCAGTAATAGCTGTGAACAATAAAATTAATTGGGATAATGAATAAATTCATTCAATAGTAGACTAACCGATTTAAATTCCAAGATTGCTAACATCATCGTTCCCAAATGCCAGACCACCCAGTTAAGGGATAAATACTCCTGGATCTCTAAGTGACCATGTATGATGGAGAATTGTTAGGAGGATAAAATTACAGGCAGTTGGGTTTAGTTTAAAAGGAAAAATAGCAATAACTGGGTTGTTTTGAGATATTTTCTAAAGAAATGTCTCGGGAGGAATGTGTTAAATCGGGGAGTGTACGCTTCCGAGATGAACATCATTTTTCACGTTATCTGAATTAACCATCTGTTTGGGTTTTCAAACCGGTTATTACAAAAAATGTCTGACAGATACTATGTGACCCAGGTTTGACACAGAGGTTGTTTTTAGTTGGAAGATTTCTGCTTCTGGCGCATTAGTTTAGCTTGTAAGTGCCCTTGTTTTGACTGTTTCAGATTCTGGTGCATGCTGTTGTGTGATGGTGCCCACAATAGGTTGTTAGGTCTTCATGTATTAATGTACAGCAGAGTTTTGGCACATCCAACGTGGAGGTTGAAACTGTCGAGTCGACTTGCTCTCTGATATCAACAGCATGTTTGCACTCCATCACAATCTGTCCACAGACCATCTCATCACTTCGTAACCAGTGTGTTGCTGAGACACATTGTTACAGTTCAGTTACATCCATTAGCAGTGGTGCCTGACTGTAGTTTTTTTTTTTTAGGGGTTCATGGAATGAAGATGGACATTTAGAAGTAATGTGAACTTCATGAAACTAAAACTGATTTAAATAATTTTTTTTTGTCAGACAAGTTTTATTTAATACAACTGCTTTATTACAGCTTAAAGATTTTATAGTTTTATAACTGTGCACTGCTCCTTTGTTACTGTATTGCTGTGTTAGGTTAACGGTGTCTGTGCCTATTATGTAGCTATTATTCACCATGGTCCATGCACTCCCTTTTACTATTGGTGCATTGCCACTGCACGGGCACCATCCTGGCTGAGGAGGCCTTGTACACAGCAGTCACTGTGTTTTCAAAACCATGAATAGACTATAGAGACTTTTGTTCTGGGGTGTTGTTGCTAGTCTTGCCAGTGCTGCGGTTCATTCCAGTGACAGCTTCTTTGGGAAGATAACAGTGTGTTCCAGCTCAAGCAGAGTGGGGGCAGCTTTAAAATAGACCTGTAATCATAGACCCAGATGGAGAAAAGTGTTAGACATGCCCTCAGACTACAGCTGATAGAACAAACCGGAAAATTGAACCTGCAAGGCAAACTGTGGATATTTACCTTGCAAGATTGTGTCCTTGCTACCAAGATACTTAACCTTTTCTCAAACCATAAATATATCAGGATATGAGGTTGCTGTTGTTGTTTTCTCATGAGATAGGATCATTAGGTATACAGAACTGTTTGTTATATCTATGCATCTTTTGTTCAAGTTTTGCAAAAGCCTCAGCATATGCATTGCATATAGCCTTTGACAAATAGCTTGCCCTAATTGAGATTTGCTCCTAAACTTACTGGATCATGATTAGTCTTTTGTTTTGAAATCATTTTAAAAGACCCAGCAGAAGATGACCTTCAAATGTCAAATGTTAAATACTGACATACATATGTACTTTGTTTAAATTTGTGATTATGACTCATGTGGCCTTATTTGTTGAATTTGTTCATGATCCTCTGAGAACATTCCTGTTTTATGAACAGAGGAGACCCTTTTCCAAGCCAAACAAATTACAGTACAACAGTTCTTATGGCCCAGCACTTGGTATCTCCTACTGGCTTAATGAGTTCCCAGTGGCCCGTTCATTGTGATCCAGCCTTGAGGTAAAATTGCATACGAACTGTCCTAGTTTGCTATGAACCTGGCCAGGTGCTGGGCCCTGCTTCTCAGATGTCTTTTGTGCCATGCAAATGGGACTGCCATGGCAACCGTGTCTGCCTAATGTCAGAGCATAGAGCCAATTGACTGCTGAGTGAAGGGGTCTGATTTTTCAAGAGCTCCTTAGCACACCTGGTTGAGATGGAGGCTGTGAAATACTGAAGTAGGACAAATGGGAGTCAAATGATTAAAAACATACTTCCACCTTTTAAGCTTGATGATCAGGCTATCCCGAAACTCTAATCAGAAATTGTAAAACATATGAAGATCTGTTTAGCAACATGATCACAGATTGCCAGTACAGAGTTTGGTAAAGTTTTCATATTTGCTAGTGCAATCAGCTAATTTTTTGCTGCTGCATAAAAATTATTTTTCTAGTAGCATTAAAAATATGTTGTGTGGTAACACATTTTTTGATCAGTGTGTGAATCTTTATACAGCCAGTTATTCCAAGGGGAACGCAGTGCCTCCCTGCCTGTACAGTCCCACATTATCTTCTATATCTGATGTAATGTTTTTGTTATTCCATGGTTCTGGATGTTCATATTTCCACTTGAAACTCACAGAATCTTTGTGCTTATCATCGTGCTGGCTTGTGAAAGGAGATTTTTGATAAGCATCACATAAAGATTAACTTTCTCTCCTCTATATAATCCAACTTAATGTTATGCCAGTGCAGAGGTCTTCACATTCTTAGTTTTCATGGTGTTATTGGCAAACTCAAATATTTTCATGCAGTCCATAGTTTCGTACTCGGTATTTGTTGCAAAGGATCCTATTTATTTTTCTAATGCTTCCTTTAATGTTTTTATTAAATGCTTAGTCTGAATATTTGACAACTTACACAGCTGAAAGCCTGATTGATGTCATTACTGCTTTTGCTTAAAATCCTTCTGGGACTCACATTTCTCTCTCAAAAATCACAGCCCTGATCATATTTCCTTGAGGGAAAACCAATCCTGAGAATATTAGTCTGCAGTACGAGTTTCCCTTTAGGCTGCAGCACTTGCACAAAACCATAGCCAAACACAACAAGGGACTGATCCACTGGAGGAAGTGAGACCATGCCACCATCAGAGCATGAGAAGGGAGTAGTGCAGGAACCCCAGTATGGCCTTCCTTTGATAGCAGGCCCACATGGAAACAATGGCTTTGACAACCTCTCACTGCGGTTTTCCCTTGTTACTAGGTTTAGTATAGGTGAGTGATGTGTATTCTTATAAAGTTTATTATGTTTAACATTGTGTTCGGAGTCTGATTGTGACTACTGTGTTTGCTTTGTAAATGTGAAGCAAACAAGGGAAGTGTGTCACACTGTGGCTTCATGTTTGAGCCGCTTCAGTTCTTGTATAGGAACAGGTAATGTGACCTCATCACCTAAAAGAAAACCTTTCACTGACACCTGATATCAAGCACTGATAAAATGAGGGATAGTGTCAACATGGCTAATAATGTACAACTAATTTCTTACTCCTTTCAATGATTTTGTCATCAGTTGTGTAATCTCTGGTTATCTGTCATTATTATGCTTGAGAATGACTTTCCCAAAGTATTTTTTTTTTTCAACTTCGGGTTTCATTTCAGTGGCAGAGCTTGAGTAATTGTTTAATATGCAGGGGGGCAATTCAGACAAAGTGGGAGTCAAGAGCTGAATCTGAAATTGATTTGAGAGGCTCGGAGGTGTCTGGCAGTTTAATTAAGACCTTGGTGTTAATCTGATAGTTTAGCCTTGAGACTATTGGTCTCTTTCACAGATTCACTGGATTTCAGTGATCAGGTTTCTGCCTCTGTGTGATGTAATAGTCAAACAGCATTATCATATTGTTAATGAAGATGAAGTAAATATTCCTCCCACTGTGAGCAATGAATCATTTTATGCATTTCTCATATTTTAAGTAGTTTCTCCACTGTTAGGCAACTGTTAAAGCTTGAGTCAGTGTGATTGATTTTGGAAGTAGTTGCGCTACAAAACTTGATATGGTAGTGAATATGCAATTGCTGTAATGAGTCAGTCAAAGCCTACAGCACTCCTGACACACCCTCTTGGGGTTTGCACTAATCCATAATTATGATTTTTTTTTTTTTCCATCTGTTGTACAGTATGCTACAGGTGCAAGACAACAGAGCCAATACATGAGCGCTATTGTAGCCTATTTAGTGTGTTTTCACTATGTTACATGACCTGAGTCACAGTGCATTTAGAGATGAGCCAACATACCGTGTTGCTCCAGTCTTATCTGTTGTGTTGTTTTTGTCTCCACAGTGACAAATAAGAAACCATCCTATGTATCCATCACAAAAGTGAAGCAGTTCCAAGGATCTTCATCCTTTATAAAAAGGTCACAGTGGACAATTGACCAGCTACGGCAGGTCAACGGCATTGACGCCAACAAAGTATGGAATTTTTTGATCCCTGTTAATTAGTGCTAATTATTTATATAGCCTTTTGGGACTTTAGGGTTAACCTGTGTACTGCTGATACAAAATAACTAGTAGTTATGTTGATGTTGCATCATTTTTCCCCTCCATTACACATTCTCACCCCTCATGTTTCCGTCTCACTGTTGGTTTTTTCGAAGGATTGTCCGGAGTTTGACCTGATATTTGACAATGCTTTTGACCAGTGGGTTGCCGGTTTAGCAGGAGAGAAGTGCACCTTCATCCAGGTTCTCCACCATACCTGCCAGCGCTACAGCTCAGCACGGAAACCAGAGTTTGTCAACTGTCAGTCTAAACTGCTCGGGGGTAAGAGTTAAAAAACAAAAAACAAAAAAAACCCTCTGCCCAACTGTCTTTCGTTAGTTGTTCTGTCCAGAACGCAGTGGCTCTGCAAGGGCACCCTCACTGCTGTCATGTTGTGCTGTAAGCCAGTCTAAATCTGATGTGTGATGATAACCAGCATATGTTGTGTATGAAAATGCAAATGCATGCTTATTCCCCATACACAGCATCTGTTGAGCACTCTGCTGAAATGATGACGTCTAACAAAATGCATCAGCTGTGACTCGAAGCACAGATCAGCTGGTTTTACAGCACATGGAAATGCTCAATACAACACTAAATAATAATTTCCCTAATTTGTGTGATGTTGATACATTTCATTGTGTGCCTTAAGTGTGAAAGTCATTTTAATTGGTTTCAGTCCATCAAAATAACATTAAACATCACAGTAATAGTCAGTCTCCTAATTATTGTTTGACACGGATATTAAAGCTGAGGCTGTTGGAAAAACAGCCAAGTGAAAGCTAACCCCCCCCTCCCCCCATAATAACATTCACTTCATGCCTAACTAAACAATGAAGACAGTCTGATTAAACAGGTTGAAGTTCAACCAATCCCAGTGTTTTAGACTTGACAAATGCAATTACATATATTTAACTGGTCATTTCATGGCTGTGACTGGTTAATTTGTTATTTGGGGAATGGCGAGTTTGGTGTAGGTGAATGGTTTGTTCTATAGTGAAACCCAGCAGAGAATGCAGCATCCTTCTTGACCAACCCTAATCTTTGGGAAACATTCAACCTGTTGTATTATTCTGGAAATTATTTATGGAAACACATCCCTGACCTGCTTCTTGCAGGGTGTCCCGAGCCCCACAAACAGGAGTCAGTTACCACAAACAGATATTTTTGAAAGCAAGAACATTTATTTACTTTGCTGGATTTCAAACTTATACCTGTTGCGCTACAGATGAAAGCTTTCCTTTGACCAAGTTGAGGAATGAATGACAGCCTAGAGTCTCCTGTAATTGTGAATATGCACTTTGTGAACACTTTTACAGTGCAAAAAAGTTTTTGGGAATTTATTGGTGCAACTGAAGCACTGGAAAGTATTAGTCTTGCATAGTACAATTGCAGAGTTAAGACTACATGAGGAATGTGTATAAAGACACTATAATTACTCTCAAATTTCTTTTCTTTTTTGATTTTAAACCCAACATTAATGATGACGAAGCTGCACATTCTATTGCATTGACTTGACCTGCCTCCTACTCTGAAAACCTTATTTTTAACTCACTTAAACTTAGCCCTGGTGCAGGCTTTTGACTTGGAATGTGCAGGTGGGAAAGAAACTGTGGTCCTGGAGAGCAATGAACTTGGAGGTTTTTAGAGTAGGATGGATTATGAAGTACAGATGTTGCATATCAACTCCATGACTAAAGCAAATTGATTAGTCCCTGTAGCATTGTTTCAAGTCGTCCGTGATTATAAGATGCACAGCACTGCCCTTGATATAATTGCTTGTAATATGAATGAATATACCCCCCCAAAAAAACTACAAAACCTACTTAAAATACACTGTTAAGAGCGTTTTTTTTTGGATTCAGATATTGAGGCAGCTATTGGCACCATACTGTAAGCCCATCTGGCCAATGATCTGTTAATCAACTCCTGGCTGTCCATGTGTAGGCAAAGCTACGTGTTATAAATGGGAAAGCTGACAGTTCACCACGCACATTGTGACAGGAGGAACTGAGAGGATGCAAGTCTGCTGCCAACTCTGTCCACTTCAGTTTAAGTCTCACACCAGTGCAAAACAAAAATCGTGACGCTGCTCAGGTGTGGGACCCTAACTGTGGGGGAGACTATCTGCAGAAATTCATGTGATGGCAGACCCTGGAAAGATAGAAATTAAAATCACATAAATATAGTCATACGTGTCGAAGATCAGGAAAATATGTTGATATAATAAATATATTAATCTTGCACAGTTTTCCTATGCTCCATCCATTCTTGAGTTGAAAATGACAATATACTGTAGATGATAACAAGCTTGTGCACACAGTGCATCTATGTAGAAGTACTGTTAACATTTAATCATCATTTAACATTTAAGCATCACCCTGAATCTCAAAATGGTAAAATGTCATAGAACAACAAAGCCCTGTTACACTAATTTGTTATAGTGATACAAAACCATTTAAAGAAAACTTAGCATTGAAATCAAATTCAGGAGTGAGATTTTTTTTTATATCAATGACTTTTTTCACCATCTTCTGATTTCTTAATGCATTCTGTTAAAAAAAAAAAAAGTTTCTGAGAGAAACGCCAAGTGAACAGATACACCTGAGTTTTAGGTTCTGTCTGCGCTGCATGGGGTGCATAGGTGTGTTTTTGATCCTTGATGAGGCATGTAATTGTTCTAGAAATAAAAGCAGCTAATTCACTAATTGCCTTGTTATCAGGGCGTACTTGGCCTGCTGCCCACATTGTTGTACCCTGTTCTATCCCAATTCCCACGTGAGCCTCTACATTTCACTGGCATACTGTAGGACTGTGAGCCAAGTGAATGTTTTTAAGCCCTCGCGATTAGGCAAACGCGTTTTCTTCTAGGTGACACTGGGTGCTCTGTGTTAAGGTTAAGACTCCTCCAGTCAGGTGTGAAGAAGGAGCTTGCATAAATATAGTCTGGGTTTGAAAACCTTTTTACTAATGTGTCATACCAGTTTCAGTTCCTTCACATAAATAACCATGTTTACAGTATTCATTCTGCAACCGACATTGTATACAAACGGATAATAAACAGTAACAAGTTTCACAGTTGCATGATATTTTTAAAGAACGGAGCCCTTTGTTTTTATGTGTGTTTTAACACTTGGATAAAATTGTAATCTCTCTTGACTGATTTCACAACTATATAATGTTTTGAACATCAAAGCTGACTATGACTTTCAATATTTTCTCATCACAGAAGACCAAGCTGTAAATTCAGTCATTTTCCGTTGCAAGGCCTTTTTTAACAGAATGAGGAAAGAATTTGTTGAACACCAAGGTCATCTACTAAGGCGAGGTAAGCCAATGCTATATAAAACTGAACTAAAATAAGAAAGTTATATCCCATACTAAAAGTCCCTCAAGAAAGCAAAGTGACATACAAAGTTTCTTGGACTAAATTAAGCCCTTACTAACAATTTCCTGTAGTAGTCAGGGGTGATAAGAGAAACATCTAGAAATCTGACATTTATTTACAGTATTAGCAAAAGGAAGAAAATAGTTTAATAAAAGCCTTATAACTCAGTGTACATGCCTTATTGGAAATCAGATTGTAGTCTGAAATAGGTTATACATTACAGGTTACCATTTATACACAGAGCTGTTTTCCCCTATGCTCCCAGTCAGCACAAAGTCAGATTTCCCTGGTATGTGTTGTTACTATCAGGGTTGAGTATATACTGAAAGGGATTTTGTTTATATCCAAAGGTTATGTGAGTTGGTTCACTGTCAGACTGTGTGTACTAATACTGTGCAGAGGTAAACTGAAGTTCCTTTCCCCAGTGGTTTCCTTAGTGTTCTGCACATCTATATAGCATTTCACCAATTCACATTAAAGCTTAGTAAATACTCTAATAATGGAAATTACACCTTTAATGCATTGTTTGATGCTGACATTTACAGTGGTGTGAAAAAGTGTTTGCCCCCTTACTGATTTCTTATCTTTTTGCATGTTTGTCACACTGTAATGTTTCAGATCGTCAAACAAATTTATATATTAGTCAAAGATAACACAAGTAAACACATCATGCAGTTTTTAAATGAAGGTTTTTATTATTAAGGGAAAACAAAATCCAAAACTATATAGCCCTGTGTGAACAAGTGTTTGCCCCCTAAACCTAATAACTGGTTGGTGCCACCCTTAGCAGCAACAACTAAATCAAGCGTTTTCGATAACTTGCCATGAGTCTTTTACAGCGCTGTGGAGGAATTTTGGCCCACTCATCTTTGCAGAATTGTTGTAAGTCAGCCACATTGGAGGGTTTTCGGGCATGAACTGCCTTTTTAAGGTCATGCCACAGCATCTCAATTGGATTCAGGTCAGGACTTTGACTAGGCCACTCCAAAGTCTTCATTTTGTTTTTCTTCAGCCATTCAGAAGTGGACTTGCTGGTGTGCTTTGGATCATTGTCCTGCTGCAGAACCCAAGTTCGCTTCAGCTTGAGGTCACAAACGGATGGCCGGACATTCTCCTTCAGGATATTTTGGTACACAGCAGAATTCATGGTTCCATTTATCACAGCAAGTCTTCCAGGGCCTGAAGCAGCAAAACAGCCCCAGACCATCACACTACCACCACCATATTTTACTGTTGGTATGATGTTCTTTTTCTGAAATGCGGTGTTACTTTTACGCCACACATAATGGGACACACACCTTCCAAAAAGTTCAACTTTTGTCTCGTCTGTCCACAGAGTATTATCCCAAAAGTCTTGGGGATCATCAAGATGTTTTCTGGCAAAACTGAGACGAGCCTTTATGTTCTTTTTGCTCAGCAGTGGTTTTCGTCTTGGAACTCTGCCATGCAAACCATTTTTGCCCAGTCTCTTTCTTATGGTGGAGTCATGAACACTCACCTTAACTGAGGCAAGTGAGGCCTGCAGTTCTTTGGATGTTGTTGTGGGGTCTTTTGTGACCTCTTGGATGAGTTGTCGCTGCGCTCTTGGGGTAATTTTGGTCGGCCGGCCACTCCTGGGAAGGTTCTCCACTGTTCCATGTTTTCGCCATTTGTGGATAATGGCTCTCACTGTGGTTCGCTGCAGTCCCAAAGCTTTAGAAATGGCTTTATAACCTTTTCCGGACTGATAGAGCTCCATTATTGTCTTTCTCATTTGTTTTTGAATTTCTTTGGATCTCGGCATGATGTCTAGCTTTTGATGATCTTTTGGTCTACTTCACTTTGTCAGGCAGGTCCTATTTAAGTGATTTCTTGATTGCGAACAGGTGTGGCAGTAATCAGGCCTGGGTGTGGCTAGAGAAATTGAACTCAGGTGCAATAAACCAGTGTTTTGACAGGGGGGCAAACACTTGTTCACACAGGGCTATATAGTTTTGGATTTTGTTTTCCCTTAATAATAAAAACCTTCATTTAAAAACTGCATGATGTGTTTACTTGTGTTATCTTTGACTAATATATAAATTTGTTTGACGATCTGAAACATTACAGTGTGACAAACATGCAAAAAGATAAGAAATCAGTAAGGGGGCAAACACTTTTTCACACCACTGCATCTGCTGATTAAAGCCACTGAGGGTAGGTTCATGAATAGCTAGTAGCTATTTTTCTGTCCGTGTTGGCACTGTTCTGTGGTACCGTATATTTAGGACAGAATGTTTCTTGTTTCTCCCAATTAGGGTCCTTATTACCTTGCTAAAGCACTTTTAACCAGCATAACGGTGACTAAACTAAAGGCCAACTCAGCAAGCAAGGTCAAACCATTCCCTGTATGAAAAAATGTCAGGGAGCTTAAATAAGGGGCTGAAAGAGTTGTTAAGGTGTTACACACTTAAATGTAGTTTGTGCAAAAGGGGCCAAGGAGGTAATAAAGACTAATGACTAGGATTACTTGTCATAAACCTTGGATTACATAAACAAATTTAGGATTAGACATTTTATCCAAACAAGTTTACATAGGCTGGAATGAAGACTGCAACTGCAGATGCTAAACAAATTGAGGTCTTGGATGGCGGTGGTGGAAGGGACGGGGAGGAGCAATGCTGTGATGTCTGAAAGACAGTGATATAATGATAGTA
>NW_018128021.1:646500-656383 GCF_001952655.1 Monopterus albus | reverse complement strand
ATCAGACAAAGAGGGAAATGTGGAAATGGCCTAATGATGTGGGAGGAACACAGAAAGGGGGAGCTGCTCTGTTTCTCTGTGGCCTTTAATCAGATCACTTTTCTCCACATTTATTCCGCAGTAACATAGGGTTTGTATTTCAGGTTTGGAAGTGACCACTGAAAGACGGCTACTGTAACTTTAGGAGGAATTACTGCAGAGTAAATGTGGAGAAAAGTGGTTTGGAAAAAAGGCCATAAAGAAATAATAGGTGTGTGTCAGGAGTGCTGTGGCAGACCATTTTTCTTGTTGAAACTCTACTGTAGTTTTATTTTATAGCTGTGGGTAATGTCAAGATTTGCATGAATTAAATTGCAGCGGGGGGTTATCTTACAGCACAAAGCATGACTGCCCCCCCCCATGATGATTGCATATACGTTAATTCCTGTTTCATCTTTTTTTCCTCTCATACTTTCCTCAATCTTCCTTCCTTCTTCCTTTTGCAAGTACAGTTGACTGTATTAGTATGAATAGCTCAGATAAATGTTACTTTCCCCTGCTCTTTATTGCTTGTAGTGACATGCTTTTTGTTTTAACATGTTTTATGCCCTCACTGTAAACTGGAAATACATAAATCAACAGCAAAATAAGTGATTAAATATTGCAATAATACCTGTCTCGTAATCGCAGTAACTGGGGGATAAAGCCCAGGTTGAAAACAGCAGCAGTTGCTTTGTATTTCAGAGCCAAGCAT
Source organism: Monopterus albus (assembly GCF_001952655.1). Lineage (NCBI taxonomy): Eukaryota > Metazoa > Chordata > Actinopteri > Synbranchiformes > Synbranchidae > Monopterus > Monopterus albus. The sequence goes on along the minus strand of NW_018128021.1, from coordinate 655,650 downwards.
GTCTGGATACATACCTGTAGGTAAAGCTATGGAGAGGGCAGGGATCTCTTACAGAAATCCTTGACAGGATGCTTCATGCTTCTTTGGATGAAGAACAGCACTGCAAAACCTTCTAGTAATATCTGGGTATTATCTTAGCACAGTGATTATGAGATCAACTATTGTAATAGAAACAAAGAGAGGTGTAGATGTGCTTGAAGTCAACCGTCTGAACTGTAAATGTGACTTTGCTGTCAGCATCATGTAAAGAGTATCTGACATGTTCCTGTCAGTGTATTTTCTTAGCTGCTTAGAGCAGAACTAGAAAAGAAGAGGTTGACTTTGAATGATCCTTCCTCCTGCGTGTTATGTTTGTCTTAGGGATATTTTGTTACCGGAAAACAACTTGCCCTTTCCTTTAGTCTCCATCGTTAAAGAAACCCTGGCTTATTATGATATCATGAGATATAACAACAAAATTCCTCCTGCATTGTTGAGAGAGGTGTGTCTTGGATGTCTCATAAACCAAGTCTCTAGATCTGCCTTCTTTCACCTGCGCAATATTGCAAAAATCAGGAGCATCCTGTCTCAAAGTGATGCTGAAAAACTGGTCCATGCATTTGTTACTTCCAGGCTGGACTACTGTAACTCTTTACTATCAGGATGTCCCAATAATTCCCTAAAAAGCCTCCAGTTAATCCAAAAGGCTGCAGCCAGAGTACTGACAGGAACTAGCAAGAGAGATCATATCTCTCCCATATTAGCTTCTCCCCACTGGCTCCCTGTAAAATTCAGAATAGAATTTAAAATCCTTCTCCTAACATACAAAGCCCTTAATAACAAGGCTCCATCATATCTTAAAGACATCATAGAGCCTTATCATCCTAACAGAGCACTTCACTCTCAGAGTGCAGGTTGACTTGTGGTTCCTAGAGTCCACAGAAGCAGAATAGGAGGCAGAGCCTTTAGCTATCAAGCTCTTCTCCTATGGAACCAACTCCCAGTCTCAGTTCGGGAGGCGGACACCCTCTCTACCTTTAAGATTAGACTTAAGACGTTCCTTTTTGATAAAGCTTATAGTTAGGGCTGGATCAGGTGACGCTGAGCCTTCCCTTAGTTATGTTGCTATAGGCCTAGGTTGCTGGGGGGCCCCATGATGCTCTGAGTTTCTTTCCTCTCCTCTCCTGCTCTGCTCTGCTCTCCTCTCCTCTCTCTCCCTATGCTTCTATATGCCTCCATTACACATTACTAACTTTGTGTCTCCTTTCTCCCATAGTGTGCCCTTTCTCTCTCCCTGTACCTTTCTGCAGGTTGCCCTGGCCCTGGAGCTCTACTTCTCTGACGAGCAGTCACCAGCCACATCGACCTGATCAGTGTTTGATTGTTGTGTCTTGTTGCTTTTCTTCTTTTCTCTCCTCTATCCACTCACCCCAACCGGTCGAGGCAGAAGGCCGCCCACCAAGAGCCGGGGTCTGTCGGAGGTTTCTTCCGTTAAAGGGAGTTTTTCCTCCCCACTGTCGCCAAGTGCTTGCTCAAGGGGGATGTGTTGGGTTTTCCCTATGTAATAATATTGATAACAGTAAGGTCTAGACCTTACTTTGTAAAGTGTCCTGAGATGACTTTTGTTGTGATTTGGCGCTATACAAATAAAATTTGATTTGATTTTGATTTGATTTGATTTGTAGTCTGTTCTCAAACAACAATGTAGGTTGTGATATATTCACAAAGCTCCTTATTTAAAGTCAGTGCAACATCAATGTAATACAACAACAAATCAGAAAAGGTTGGCACAGTGTGTAAAATCAAAATTAAAGCTGAAAATAGTGATTTGTAAATAATTTGTCCTGTATTACATTGAAAAAAAAGAACAGCAGCACATTATTTGATGTAATACCTCGTCAATTTTGTTTGTTCAAAATAAACACTCCAATTCTGATGCCCTCAACACTTTTTGAGTTTTAATTTTTGATTTTACATACCGTCCCAAATTTTTCTGAATTCGAGTTATAACAGGAAAACTGTTAAACTCCTGTCTTACTGAAATGCTGACTGAACGGATGCAAGTGAAGAGCTGCTGTTATCCCCAGTGAAAACTGTGATTGCTGATCATCTTCCACTTTAAGTTAACTAGGGAGCATAGTTTGGATTACAATAATGGCACCATATAAACCTAATTCACTCCCACACGTTTCATGCTTCTGATGCTGCAGCCCCTTCATAAGCTCTTCAGGATGTCTCCACCCTGCCTTTACTCTAATTATATTCCACATTGGGGGAGCCCACGCTTTAGCCTGCCACTGATCTCTGAGAATGAACAAGAAAAACACCAAGGAAAGGAAAATGGCGTGTAGACAAAGTGCATGTTGTGGAGGAGTGGGTGAGGGTGGAGGTTTTGTGAGGATAATGTGAATTACTCCCAGGACTGCCCTGGAGGAGGAGAGGATTAAGAAGAAATCTGTCTGAAGGTGAAAAGGTCTTGTACTTTCTAGTGAACACCTAAAGACCTCTAAGAGAAATGTTTTTTTTCCCCCAGACAGAAGGAGAGCATTTTAATTTATGTAAACCAGGGTCCTCATTTGCAATATGTGACTGTTGCACGTGAACTTTGCTTTGCTAATGCGACATAGTTCCATGTTAAGAAAATAAATACTACATTCACATTGTAGCTGCTTCATAGAGCTGATTACTGAGAATTCTGAGCATTAAAAATTTCTGTGGAGTTGAAAAGTTACTGTATTCCTTGTATAACAGGAGTTTCCTTTTTTGTTGTGTGCATAGGTGTTTATGAACATCTATACATCCATTTGTATGTCTGGCACGAGTGTATCTCTACATAAATTGCTTTATCAAGTCAACTTATTTTGAAGGAAGACCAGCGGACCTTGCCTTCAGCTTATGGACTGCAGCAGTGCTGTCCCAGTTATCTGCCACTCAGCCTACCATAAAACTTACGGTTATGTGTGTCAAGGTACATTTACATAAAATGTCAGATTATACCCCACTGGAACAATTCTGTTGCTGACAAAAATCAACAAAACAGTTGCCGTTCCTATTCTAGCTTTTAGTGTAGTGCAAAACGGCAGCACTCCCGACATGCAGTACAGTACATTAATGGCTTGTCAGAGGAAACATCCTCAGGGCTGCCACAGCTATCTTGAGATATGTTCTCTGTCTCCTATCCACTATTGGGTCTTCAGGGCTTCCTGTGCAGCTAAGCGCATATCCTCTTTTTATTGAACTTTACTTTGGAAAATAGAAGGGTAACTGTAAAGCAGAAAACAGTGCTGAATGCCGCCAGGAAAGACATTTTCCTTAAAAGAGATGCTATACAGCAATCAGCCATAGAATTATTACCACCTCCCTAATACTGTGTACACAGGAGTCAATGCGACAGTTGGCTGACTCTCGTGTCAGTCTGCAGCTCACTGTGCATCTACTGTGAATCCATTTGCTTCTGTAGTTCTACTGTCAGGAAGAGTACAGATGTGTCGACCATTCAGTGACAAACTGATGTAAAAGGAGTGAAAACTGGTTGTGAGGACGAGTTAGAGATGATGTTTTACATGTAGACAAACTCAGTCTCCCCACTCTTGGTGTGATATCACCACTATAACTACTGAATGTTTTTCTCCGTAGAGACCAGTGTACAGTATTTCTCATTTTTAACCATTTTCACAAAGATTAAAACAAAATGGAAAATGTAATCCATAGTAGGTCAACCTCATCACCAGTGAGCCTTGGGCGTCCATGACCCTGTTGCTGGTTCACTATTTGTCCTTCTTTAGACACTGTTGGTGTAGGTACTGACCACTGCAGACCAGGAACACCCAACAAGACCTGGAGTGTGGGAGATGCTCTGACATGGTCATCAGCCATCACAGTTTGACCCTTGTAAAAGTTGCTCAGATCCTTACATTTGCCCATTTTTCCTGCTTCAAAAACATCAGCTTTGAGGACTGAATGTTCACTTGCTGCCTAACATACCACACACACTCATTGGTGCCACCGTAACTAGATAGTCACTCTTATTCAGTTCACCTGTCAGTGGTCAGAATATTATTGAAAAGGGTTAATTTCATTTGAACTTTCCTTGAAGTAGATCAGCTCTAAAGAAAAATCATTAGCCACCCTCCCACATTGCACCAGATGGAAGGGCCTTTACGTTTTCATGTTTTTGTCTTCCATCATTAAGACTAATGCTTAAGGTCACACTGCATCCACTGCACCTTATCCATCTTAACACCAGGTGTTCATTTGTTACAATTGGTCTACTACATCGTGTTGTTCACAAAATGATTCACAGATCCTTGTCTTTTCTCTCCTCTTCTGTGTTTTTCCTTACTTGTCCTCTTTGTCTCTCTGCTCTGTTTGGCTCCCTCATTCACCCTTATCTGCAGGTAACAGTATTCTCCACTCAGCCGCAGACAGTGTGACGAGTGCTGTGCAGAAAGCCAGTCAGGCTCTGAATGAGCGCGGTGAGCGATTAGGTCGGGCTGAGGAGAGGACTGTAGACATGATGAACAGTGCTGAACAGTTTGCTGTCACTGCACACAAGGTGAGGCAATATGTTAGCGCGATACATTGTAATGCATAATCTCAAGATGGGCTAGTTAAAGTGTTTCAGTGCATTGCAGCGAAATTCTGACTTCAAGTGCCACCTCGTGTTATAGAAAATATAGTCATGATTTAAAAGTCTTTATTAGTTTAGCCAAAATATGAAATGTTTTGCTTAAATGTGAAGATATTTGTAAGAGTTGCTTCAGCAGTGGGAAGATAAGTTTCCTTTTTTCATTCTTCCCTAATTTACTCTTTTGTAGCTCTCTGTAGGGTGTTCTCTCATCCTCCACTTATCCCATATCTCTTTGTTTGTCAGGAAAACTAATTGCATGCTATTTAATGAGGCTATTAACAGTTGTTTTTTTTTTTAACTGCAAAACAAAATCAAAAGTTTATGCTTTGTAACAAGCGCGCCCAATTGTGATCATCACAGCTGTTTTAAAGCACACAGAATATCACGCACCCGTGAATGTGCTTTCGCTGGCATGTGCCAGCAAAGGTTGAATGTCATTGACTTTAATAGTAAAGTCATCCACTACCCATTGAAATGACTTAGTGATGCATAATGTCATACTAGTGACGGTGGGATAATTGAAAGCCATTTGAAGACCCTTTCATGGGCCTCTGACTGCTCAGAGATGAGCTTCCCCACTGCGATGAAGTACAGAAACTGTGATAAGCAGAGAAAAATGCCTTGGTGGTCTCAGGAGAGAATGACTGTAGAGCCCCCATGAAGAATCGCTCATTTGCCAGCATTTCTCATTTTACTGTGCTGCCATTAGCTTTTATGTTTGTTTTGTAACTTATCCTGTGTCCTGCATATTATTATGCACCACACGTATGAAGCCCTTTAATCCTGTTGGTAATTTATTCATTGAATGTGTCTGAGGATGACTTTGCAGATGACTTGACAGGATTTATTATAACGAATTTGAGTTTTTCTTCTTTTTTAAAGTCATATGCATGTGTTATAAGTGGACCTCTGCACATGATGTAGCTTTGAATTATAGTCAAGTGCCGTGCTAAGCATCTGCAGTATTGTGAGAGGGTCACCTTAGCTCTTTTTCCTTTCTTTCCTTTTTACTTTTGCAACCCCGTTTCTGCATGAGCAATTTAGTGGCTGCTCAGTTTTAATCAAGACCACTTACCTCCGCATGTTGCTCTGCAACCCACACTTGTATATTTCAGTTCTCTTAGTCTACAGCAACATACCCCATACTCAATTTGTAGTGTGTGTGTGTGTGTGCGTGCATGTGTGTGTGTATAAATCTGTGTCTACCATCCTTACATTTCCATTTATATTAGTGATGGCCCTGGTCTTCTCTCTAATGAACCTCCGGCCAAACCGATTAAAACTTTTGTTAATAAGTTAAAGTGCCTTGTCGTTGCCGTAATAAAACACCCCAGGACCCTTGGCTGCTGTCCAGCACCTTTATAATAATCCTCCTTAACAGCCTTTTCTCTTTATGGAAGAATTATAGTAAACAGTTAAATCTCTATCTTACATTTGCTTTTTATTCATCACTGTGTTCACCACCGCATTTTATTGAAGATGGTCTGTTGCATCTACTTGTTTCTGTAGTTGCCTAGTTGCTGATAGGGTCATTTAAAAGAAAACTCCACTCAGACTGCCTCCTTGAGTTTCTCATAGTATTATCCTGCAATCCCCACCCCAATTTTTCTACAGCTTGCCATGAAGCACAAGTGTTAGACCACTGCCAAAATCAACGGGGATGGGGTTGGGGGTCACCATTCGCCAGACGCTGTACAGAAGAAGGATGACAGGTCTTACAGAAAATGTTATGATTATGATTTGTTAACATTTTTGGGTTACTGTATTCTGGTTCATCTTCTGATGATATCATGTCAAGCAGAGGAGAGGAAGAACGGGAAACAACTCTCATGAGAATGTCTCATTTGTTTGTGTTTGTCGAATAAATTAGGAGCCACAGCCATGACTGTATTTGATAACTACCAACACACAAAACACTTCCCCTTTTTATTACGCTCAGACATTAGTGTGTGTGTACACATGCTGAAAAGTCCTCAGCAGCCACCGCAAGACAAGGAACAATTTGTCTCACAGGTTGTAAATTGTTTCCGAGTTATTTATGATCCCTGCAGCGATTATGCAGTTTGATTTGAGTGATGGACGCTAATGGATTTCACAGGTGTGACTTAGGATTGTGTAGTGGTATACAACACAAATATATAATTTATACATTTGATGTTGTGGTTCTCACGTTTATGAGAGAGGGAAAGCCACATAAATCCAAAAATATTCAGTTTTAATTTAATGCTTCCTTTGACTGTTGCTGTATCACAACAGTGTTGGCCAAAAGATTTTTAACTCCGTTTATAAACTGCAGGTGATGCTGAATAGAGCCGTTGAGGTGACCTGTAACAATAGGGAAATATTTTTGTCATCTCCTAGACTTGTCTGCCATTCAGAAGCAACCAAAACAACTTGGAATACATTTGCTAACATTTTTCAAAGTGTACTTGAATAACATGCTTCTTTGTTACAGTAATTTATGTCAAAGGGTGCATTTCAGCTTCTGCATTGTAGAAAAGCAAAACATGTAATTCTTCTAGTATTACTATCTCAATGTCTGTAGAGCTCATTTATCCCATGAAGTTGGGATGTTTTGAAATTACTCCTGGCTCTTTTTCAGCATTAAACATTCAGTAGTCCTACCTAGTGCTTTCTGTATAATTTGGCCTGGTAATTCTAATGATGTGTGTACTGATAGATAAAGAACAGAATGTCTCAAATAGCAGCAGCCATGCGTAGAAGTTTATTTTTTGTGTCGGTGCTTTCACACTGACTCTAACTTTAGTTTTGTCCCTGGCAAGACACCACCCTCACAACTGAGCCCTATGTGATTTCTTTTCTAGTTTGGATTTTATAGTTTATGATATTACAATGCACTGACAACCTTATCTTGCAGAGCAGATCATAACGAAATGTTCCAGTTGCCTAACTTTTGTGTTTATTATTCTGTGTCATTTTGTTTAACCAGCTCTGAGTTCCATCAAATGGTAAAATTTCATTCAAAATGGTAAAATCATCATTAATGCATTAGTGTATCTTACCTACATGGATGTTCATTGCTCATGAACAGTAAGCTCCCAGTGTGTCTCAGGGGTTAACATTTTCTCTGTCTGATGTGCTCAGTTTCACTTCATGCTTCAACAATGCTCTTATCACCCTGATCTCAACTCTCTATAATACTGTCCAATCCACACACAATAAAATGGTTCTTTATTAGTGCCTTTTGCTGTTTGTGTCTCATCTCAGTCTACAAATCGTTGTGGATGTGTGCTATGTAGCATCCCAGGGAAAGACGGCCTCAGAAGATCATGAAGATAAAGGTTTTGGTTACAACTGAATAAAATACCAGACCAGAGTTATGTGGAAGTCGCTGTAAGAGGGTCGGCATCATTATTGATCAAATTTTGAACATGAAAATATGACTTATTGTTTATCTACTGAAATTTGAGCAGCTTCTGATTAATACCTTTTGTATAGATAAACATGTGCATGCACCAAATTTAAATTTACTTTTACATTGTGTGTATGAACATTATGTATTGTAAATGGACATTTTTGACTAGTGGCATTGAAGTTTTTTAAAATTTTAATGGGAAATGCATCATTGAATGTCTTCACATAGATGCATGTAGCCTAGACACAGTACATGTGTAAGGGTGTGATATGTGTTGTACCTCGGTCCTGGTTGCAGTAAAGACTGCCCTCATGTGGTGTAGTTTAAAAACAGCATCTGTAAATACAAACCAAGGACCCACTACAAGGAATTACAACTAAAGAACATGCTTTGTATCTGTGAAAATGAGATTGGTAAACACCAGTTAACGTAAGAAGAGAATTTTTGTCAACTTGCCGTTATAGCTGTGAAGAAAGTTAAGAAACTCACCTTTGGTACCTGTTAAAGAAAGTTACCTGTGTAAAGAGGTTATGTTTAATTGTTACTATAGAAAACCATGTTATATACTTACCCCAAGAGAAGTTTGAGTTGTCCCCTGCTGTCCTGAAAGCCTGTTCATCTCTTAAGTTTCCTCCCCTGTTCACTAGCGATGATACCTTTTCTAATCTAAATCTCGTCACCTCTGAATATTTTCTGATTGCCTCATTTCAATGTGCCAGATTCTGCAGTCCTTTTAGGAAAAAGTGACACCATTTGTTATGCCTACATTGTTATTGTAATAACTGATTTCTGGTATCAGAAGAGCCTTCCTTCCTGAGGGCCTATTTCCTGTTTTCACAGAAGGAGTGGGGGGACACTGGTGAGGCTTCCTGATAAAGACTTAACAAAGGACAGAGTCAAGTGAGCAGAAATGAATCTTCTCAAAACATCTATGTTATCTTCTCCTTTCTTGCCGCCGCCTCATAGTATTCTAATCTTCAGTTAATGATGTGCACCAATCTAACAAGTGGAAGGGCAGTAAATGTGGTAGCAGTGTGGAAATACATGACCTATAGCTTTTAGTGACGTACAGAGTGGGGTGTAATTACCCCATAAAAAGCCCCTGTGCAGGACTCTGCTATCGTTATTCTCTCTGCCAACTCACTCACCATCCCCAGCTCTCTTT
>NW_018128021.1:642104-646458 GCF_001952655.1 Monopterus albus | reverse complement strand
GCATTAGCAGCACTGAGCTCCCACTGTCTACTTATGTCATCAGTTTCTGCACAAACATCCTGGTTTATGTCTGGACACCAGACAGTGATTGTAGAATTAGGACCTGGATCACTGAAGTCCTGCAATTTACAACATGTAGGGCAAATTTTAGTACACCACTGGGGGGCGCTCTAGCCTTGTGAAGAAGTCTACTGTGTTTGCTAGCTTTATATTGATCAGTAGAACTGATTATTAGTGTATAATTTCAGTGTGATGTATACTGATCGCACATTGAAGGCATAAATTAAAGGCAATATTTTGATCAGCAAAGTAACCATTAACTATGACTACTAAATACATCGAATGGAGTAAAAAGTGCAATGTTCTTCTCTAAAATGGAATTTGAAGTACAAAGTCACAAAAAAAGATAAAGTAACAATTTCGAATCATCTCAAGACTTATACAATGGCTTCACACAGTTTTCAGACTGCTTTACCTTTTGAACTTTGTTTCAATTTTAAATGGGTAAAATTGCCATTTTCTCATGAAACAACACTCAGCCTATAATGATAGTAATTTTATTATTTTTGCAGATTCATTAATATTAAAAAATAAATATATTCAGAACTTTAGTGTTTTGTAGAAGCCTCTTCGGCAGCAATTGCAGCTTAGTCTTTGTGGGAAGGTTTCTATCAGCTTCACACTTAAATTTAGGCAGTTTATCCCATTTTGCCTTGGACATTCTGTCAAACTGCATCAGATTGGATTGGAAGTGTCTGTGAACAGCTGTCTTCAGCTCTCTCCACATATGATCTATGGATTGCACTTCTAACCTGTAGCTGGGCTACTCAAGAACAGAAAGATGTTCCTGAAACCACTCGGCGTTGTCTTGGCTATATGCTTCAGGGCATTGTCATGCCTTTTAGTCGAGAGTGGCTTCCACCTTCCCACTCCGTACAGGACCTCTGATGCTCTGTTAAGAGTGAGTTCTTGGTCTTGGTCACCTCCCTGACTCTTCTTCCCCAGTTACTCAGTTTGTCCAGATGGTGAACTCTAGGAAGTCTTGATGCAGCCAAATTCTTATTGAGGCCACTGTGCTCCTGACAACACACTCATGACTTTATACACTTGCCCTCATCATAGTGTTGTGGGTGACACATGGTTCTGTAGGAACTTATTTCTTGAATGATATTAATACAAGACTGTATAATTTGTCAAGTCAGGTGTCACCTTGAGTAGGTGTATTGACATTCCTGTCAGACAGTGAGTCGGTGTCACATCAGGAGAGGCTCTGTGGCTGCCTAACTGGCTGGCTGGCTGGCCAACCGGCCTCAGGGCAACTCCTTTTTAATCTGCCAATCTCCCCAAAGCCCTACAGGAGTAATTACAAGTTACACCCAGGGGTGAGAAGGCTGAATGAATTGTGACTGCACCTCTATTTCTCATTATTGCATACAAATCTCTGCATGATTCCTAGTAGTCCTATTAATGAGGACTGGATTTGACCCCAAAGTCAAAGTTTAATAACAGCTACAGGATAATGCCTGTGGAGTTCTGGAAAGTGGGATCCAGACAGATGTGTCTGGACAGAAGTTCCACAAACTGATTCTACCAGTAGTTGAGTCTTACTGTGTATCCTATGTGGTAAATAAAATTCGTATAGATGTTAGTAAAAAGTAAGATCCCCTTTGCTGTTAATATTTTAGGTTAATCATGGTATTTAAAAAGAGTAATTCATTTAAACTATAACTTGAGGCTACAATTGATTTGACATGACATTTTACTTTAATGGACTTAAGGAGTTCCATTATATTTCTGTCCATTTTTGATCTTCAGAAACAAAGAAGAGCCATATGTCAAAGTCAACTTTTCTGAATGTGTCAAAACTGTTCCTAGCCAGCCATTTCAAGATGAAGTGTCAGACCATTGCTTGCGCTTATGCAGTGGCATTCACCTAGACAGAGTAATGGCATGCTGTGAGCTGAGCTGAGCTGAGCTAGTCAATGAATAGTCACATGGCACCAACAAGCAGGAACTGCATCTTACAGGCAGGCACAGTGTCGGCACATCTGAAGCAGATTCCTGAACAAACAGAACAAGGAATGAGGAGTCCATACTGTTAGTGCTGCAATCCTGACATGTTAACTAATTGTAACTGCAGTATATCTTATTTAACTGGGGAGTATCATGGAAGGAAAAAATAGTATGTCAACAGAGTGATTTTGAAATTTATGTGAGGAAGAGGCACAGACTGGTGGAGCTTAGGAAGTCACCTCAGCGCCCTGCCCACAGTAACTTGGCAGATGTGTAGCGAGGCAAAGTGCACGACAGCTGTTTGCTCTAAATCGGGCTGCTCATCCTCCTCATTCTCCTCTCTGCCTTTGAGTTCCTGTGGAGTGCAATGTCAGCCATGCTTGAATGATCATTTACTATCGTGCTATGTACCTTGCTCACGTACCTTTCTCTCATGCTTTGTTTCCTGTGTTATTTGTGGAAGTGAGTCAGAATTGACTGACTTTACTCCCTTCATGAATAGTTTTCTATGCTTGGCTTTATGTAATGTATAATTCTGCACTGAGGGAAAAGGAGGCTAATGTAGTTTGTGCTTTTTTAAAAATAAATCTAAAGGAATATTTCTGAGCTGAAGGAAGATGCATCCTCCCTGCTTGAATACCACCTTAAGCTTGTGTTGGAGGTGAGACTACGTTTAGAAGACAAATAGGGTGGAGGAAAGAGATCTGCAGTGACCCACTTCATTGTGGGCCTTTTATGGCATTTATGTTCACATCATGTGGTACAAAACAGCAAGGTGTTGTTCCTGTGAAACTGACTCATGACCTTGTCTGTGAAATTTGTCTCATGGCATCATTATTGACCCAGCAGCTCATTCCCCAGCTGTCCCAATATTGACTGAAGAAACAGATCACCTTTGAACAAGTAATGACATGCAGTCAATCTGATGGCTTGGTGAGGGATTCGGACAGACTTTCTTACTGTACTGTAAGTATTTTTCTAAAGCCTTACTTGGAATTTAAAATCATTATATGTTCATGCAAATTTAAATGTCCACCACAGTAAACACAACTGTCTTTCGGTGAATTTGAGCCCTCATTAGGAACAAATTAACTAACATACATCATTAGATGAATTTAGGAGAAATAGCATTGTCCAGTGTGTCTGTGTTTTCTGAAAGCATTGCAATTTTTAATATAACTGGTGTAAATCTACTCTCCTTTATCTAAAATCCTTTTATTCAGTTACACTAAAGCCTTGAATAAAGATGATTCACATTCACAGACATAGCCATTAAAATCATTTAATTGGGTCTGACTGATTGCTGGCCATTACTTTGCCTCTAGTCCATGTCTGTTTACAGTACATTGATCTGTGACTAGAGGAGTGAATAGGTTGATTGTAATTCTGACCCACATGGTTTGTGTGTTTTTATAAGAAGTGACTTCACCAGTGTTAGTCCAAATGTGGTTAATCTCAATTTTATCCTGGCCTGAATCCCTGCCTCATTCCTCCATGCCTAATATGCCTTTGATAGCTGAGTGTCTTTTTGAAAGGACGACTATGTACAGCACAACTTGTTCTCACAAGTGTCAGTAATGTCTTTCTTGTGTGAGGGGATAGTACCATTGAAACGATTGGAGGAGGCCTCTGAGAGTCCCGGCTCAGAAGGAGCAGGATATTAGTATGCAGACAATGCCCTGCAGCTTTGCAGTGCAGGCTGTGTGAAGCCTCTAAACTGTGGTGGAATATGCAGTAGGGAGAATTCATAACAATCTGTCACTTCCTGTTTTTATATGATTCATCACCAAAGTTGTGTTAACATTTTCTGAATTCCACTGCAGGATTCAGGGTTTGCAGAGCAAGTTATTGTAGGTCTAGTGTTTTATGTTTTACTTTTTTATTGTCAGTGGCTGGGATGAAGGGTAACTGCAGTGTGAAGCTGTGAAGCAGCAGGAGTTTGCACCTGTCTCTTTATTGACTTGGGAGATTTATCTTCTGGGCAAAGAGGAGGCACCAAAAACTGTGTATCAGCAAAGCAACCATGGCACTTCCCCAAGGGGGCAGCAATTAACATGAATTAATCACATTGATTTAGGCTTCATTCCTCCTGGTTAACACTCTCTCTCTGCTGTACATTCTCACACAGTGACACACTTGTAAGCTCACACTAAATTTGTTTTTCATGCAAGGCACTAGGTTTGTCCAGGTTCATGTGCTGATAATGATCTTTTATCACAGGTGTCACTGAGCAAATAGTGCTTTCTTTCTCATACTGGAGGAGAAGGAGGTGGTGGTGAAATATACTAGAGAAAGTAGTTAACTGCCAGGCATGAGGTCTGTTCAGCTCTGCCTCCCCCCC
>NW_018128021.1:626902-641989 GCF_001952655.1 Monopterus albus | reverse complement strand
CGGTGCCTCTTCTCTCGACCATATCCTGCTCAGTGTCAGCATATATGCCTATACTTGACCACTGAGGGGCACTGCAGCTTAAGCTGAGTCCTGTGGAGCAGAAGAACCCAGTTGAACCTTCAGGAGTGAGGACCCACTGCAACAGTATCAGCTGCTCATTTGAGTGCCAGCCCCTAAAACGTACCCAGGATACCTGAGTCTGCTGTGCTGTTGCTTCTTTCCACTCTTCTCTTTACCGCAATACGACTTTCGATCCAACTCTTAAAGAAACCTCTTTATATCTTACTCTTTAGGCTCTCCTCCTTTTCTTGTCCACCCCCCTTTTCTCGTGTGCCGCATGCCGTCCTTCTCACATGCTGTTTCTCTTTTCTTAGATGCATCTGGTGCAATCCAGCTGTCATCAGTTTAATCCCTCTAATCTAATTTTCTAAATATGATCACACTGCTGATCTCTGCTACTAGTTCTCTAAAATCTTTCTCTGCACTCTGATTTCTGCCCAAACCTTCCCAGACCCTGCACTTATTTACACAAAGAAGTAACTAACTTGATTCATAAAGACTTTATGAAGTATGAAACACCATCAACATTAATGGCAGATTTGGTTTGTTTGAATTACAGTGGCAGTTAATGTGCCAGAGCCACATTCAGGTTGTGTTCTGCATGACTCTTCTCTCTATGATTGGCATAAAACTCTGGATGGTTCATCTAGATGTTGCTCTTTGTTTGCTGTAGGCTGTATCATATGATTTTCAGCCCTGAGTTTAACAGCTGGTGCCAGAGAACACGACTGCCACAGAGTGTCCTGCAACATGAGATTCGGAGATTTCATTTCTCAGGTTTGTCATGGTTAGTTGATGACAAGGAATCATTGATAAACCAGGAACTTGTCTTTAAGTGATGGATAGTCTGTACTGTATTGTGAACTTTCTTTTGGTTTCTAGCTGACTCATGTCTCATTCAGTATTTATTCCATGCTGACAGTTTGTAGTACATTCATGTTTGAGGGATTACCAAGGTCTCTTAGTAGATAAATGGGACTTTCTTTGTGGGAGTCACTGGCGATATTTTATGTAGGTTAAACAGTATGCTTTTTAATCACATTCACAAAAGTTCTTCACAGCATCACAAACCACTTGCTTTATCTTGCTCTTCTGTTACCACTCTCTACTTTGTCTCCCTGTTTCACTCTGGCTCCTGGCTGTGGCAAAGCTCTGTAGTGATTGTCACAAGAATGAAAGGATCTTTATCCACATGAAAATCATCTTCTCCTTTAACCTGTTATCATTTAAAAGTACAGAAGAGGAAAAAAATCCAGTCCGTACAGGGGGACAGGGGTGGTGTCATCTCAGAGAGAGGATTAGGGCCAGCTAGATATTCACAGGAGGTGCTGGAGGAAAGTGGGCCGAACAGGGAACATCCTTGTGTCATCATCTGTGTGTTTGTCCTGCCTGACAGCTGAATGTGTCTGCTTGTTTTTTCCCCCTCATCTGTCACTTTGTTTTTCCTGTCTCTCTGTGTCCTCTCCTTGGATTCTACCTGTCTGTCTCACTCTTTCTTTAGCTTTTTCTCTCTGTCCACTTTTCACCCGTGGCCCACTTGTGGATTTATAGGTCAGCTGTCTGACAATTTCAGGTCCATCTCTCACTGGGTATCAGGAAAATGAGTTACCTGCTGCAACTCAGTGTTACTGCAGGAATAGATTTTGTGAAGCTTTGACTTGTGCATGTCATGAATAGTATAAGATAGGCATCTAAGGAACAGGAGAGCGAGTTGCTGGGAAATTGATTCATGTGGGCTGATTGATGAGCACCATGCTGTCTTGTCCTTTCAGTGGCCTTCTGTGTATATTGGCAGTTGATAAAAATTATGACCACACTAATTTTACGTCCCACTAATGAGGCAAGGATAGATGAGACATGTCAAAACTGAGTTTGTTCATTACTCTTTTTTGTTGTCTTTCTGCAGTGTTCTCTTGTCTACATCTCTTCTTTTTCTTCGGCTCCGGTGCTGTCATCTGTTGCCTTTTGTTTCTTCGATCAATTTTCTTTTCCTCAATGAAATATGAATGTGTTCGAGATGGCTGCAATGCAGCTGAAACATCAGCAATGGTCCAGATGAGACAAAAGAGAGGGCGGCCTGTCATCCAGGCCTTATGTGGTTTAAAGAGCCCCTGTGCTTTCAGGATCTGAATTGGGCTGGGTTAGCTGAGCTGGTCAGTCATCTGCCCAGCCAGCAGAGATTTGGAGAGGAGAAACAAGTTGCTCTTGTGTCAGATACAGAGAGACAGAGATAAAATGAGACATAAATAAAACACACAATGAGAAAGATGGAGAAATAAAAAAAACTGGGAGGATGTTATAAGCCTAAAGGCAGTAAGCTGTCGGATCACTCTAAATTTAAACTTTCAGGCATTCACAGAGTGTTTCATATTGATAGCAAGTTAGCAAATCTTACATTTTTCACACACAACAACCATCACACATCATCGCATAAACCCGTTACCTTTAGACTGCAGTATTTTCTGCTGCCTTACACTGACCTGACGTGTGTCGGTGTTGACTCAGCCTCCTGAGGTCTGTGTAAGCAAGGCAGACAGGTGTTTTCCATTCTGCATGATCCTTTTGTTCCGTATCGCTCTCACACCTCAGCCAGGCCCCACGCTAGCATAGCAGGTAAGTCTGCATCATCTGATGCCCACCATGTGTCAGCAAGGTAAATGTAACAGACTCAGGAGTTAATTTAAATGCCATAGGGAACTTCTCTGTTTTGTATATCGAGCAATACATACAATACAGAAGGTTGAAAGGGGTGGGAATGACAAGACAAAGTATGTTGGTTGTAATGTGACTTGTTTATTTAAATGTCTGTGGACATTCTCATTCAGGTAGAAGTGCTAAAGTTGGCAGCTGGACTCAAGCAAGTCCAGTTACCGACTTTAGCACTTCTGAAATAAGTGAACCTCTTACTCCACTACATTTGTATCACTGCTGTAGTTGCTACATTAGTTACTCTTCACATTACGATTTTGAGTCAAACAGCATAGGGTAGGCTCATGTTAGAGATTAAACTTGTGATTATCAGGTGATTTGTCATTTGACTGGCTGTTGGCCCTTGGTCATCTTTCAGACATGTCTGAGTAGTTTGCAGTTCCACTAAAAACAGATTTCCCCCTTTAAACATCTCATATGGCTTCATTTAAATAGATGTTTGAGGCTTAAAGATGGAAGGATCTGATTACTTCTCAAAGGCAGATTCAGGGGGTGGCCGTGAAAAAAATGGTCCCTTAAATACAACAAACATTTTTCTGGTGCTTTATAACTGATAATGGTCAAATTTGTTTTATGTTATATCATACACACAGCATGTTATTTGCATTCATTTTGTTCACTTGCATAATAATCTTTTATAATACAAGTCTGACTCTCACTCAGCTCATGCATTTAGACGTTTGTTTACCCAGAATCCACTTGTCCTATCTCAGGGAGCAGTGCTGTCTGTCAGTGTCCTGCAGCCTATCAGCTTGCGATGACTGAGAATTAGTGGCAGTAGAAATGGCTCTTGAAGTAGACCTATTCCCTTGTCAGAGTTCATTGCATTAAGACAGTGACTGCAGAAGCAGGGAGGTTACACCATGCATTCATATTTCAACAGCCACTTCGGCTGAGACGTACTTAGAGTGCCGCATGCACACACAAATACTAACCGTAGCACGTACTGCTGCATCATTTCACTCCAGTGATGGTGTATGTTTACGTGTTGTGATGAGCCACAACTTTTCTTTACCACTTTTTTTTTTTTTACCCACTTGAAGGAAAAAAATCTAAATGATGTATTCAGAGTGGAGATGTGCTTTGCTGCAGCATGCCATAACATTACTGACTTGTTCGATGTGCAGCAGCAAATAGGAGAAAATGTCATCTCTGCATTTTTGAGTACCAATTATCAGGCATCTTTAGGTGAAATAATCTGCTTTCCTCACTCTGTTGTCAGCGACCTGAGATACTAATGAGTTGGTGGTTGTCTTTGGTAAGCCTGGAAGTGGATGATGGTCAGTGTCGGTCTCTTGCAGTAAATCTGTAGTATAGATTGGCCTCACTGTGGTTGACCTAACATGTGCAGCCCTTTGCTGCACATGCATTAACCATCACCCACATCAGTGTTACTGGAAATTAATGGGTAGAATTCACAGAGAAAAGATGACTCATGGTATCATGTTGTGTATTTCTGAATGTGCCTGTATTAACCATCAGTTTAAATAACTACTTTGGAGTCAGGTAGTGGAAATAATGTGCATAGTTAGTGTAGCCTGATTTGCAGATTTGAAACAATGACGAAAGAAAGAGGGGAGAGCATACAAGGTGTAAACATGGCTTGACAGTAAAGCTAAAAGAAACTTGTAGAAACATTCAATTACCATCTTTGTGAGTATGAATGTGTGTGTGTGTGTGGACTATATGTTGTGTGTACTCAGTGTGTAGGTGTATGAGCCCTAATAAGGACAGCTCTCCCAGGTGCAGCTTCTTATTAGAAGGGACATTGTAGCAGTTTAATTAATCATATGGAAACTGACATATGTGCAGTACATAGAGGTGACTGCCAACTGCCAACTCTTTGGTAATAACATTTTTCTTTTATTTTCAATTAAATTACTAATATATACACATTACCATAAAGTGAGTGCTGGCTTTCCCCAAGACAAGATGCAATTAATAAAACAGGATATTCTGGGGGAGAAATTGTATTTACAGTACATTTATTGCTTAAAATATATTTCACAATTATCAGTGCATGCATGTATGTACATGTATTTACAGCATTGTCTATGTGATGAGAAATGGCTCCAGCTTTTGTTTTACTTTGGGAGACACTGTGTTACAGCACAGATAGAGGCAGCTATGACACATTTCTTGGTGAGACAAAATACATATAAGGAGCTGTGTAAAAGAGTGATGAATCAGTGGACCCATTAGGAAACAAAGCTCTGCAGAAGAAGCTTGTATCCTGTGTAAATCTCAGGGATCCTGATGTGAAGCCAACCGTAATACGTTGACTCCCCCGTTGCTTCTCTGAGTCGGCAGAGTTGGATACTGTACACTCAGCATCAGAAGAGGTGAAGGGGCAGAATCTGTTGAAAATGGGAGGAGCCGGGATTCTTTAAGTGGAGCTCCAGAGGGTGGCAGGTAAAGGGAGGGTAGTCGGCCTCTGAGACCTGCTTTGTTCTCCTGGTCAGTGCTCTCTAAGCACCACGCTTTGTGTGTTTTTCTCATGCTAGCATTTTTGAAATACACTGGAATATGATTTTAGTAAATACAGTATATTGGACACATTTAATTCAATGGGAAGCTGTGTCTAATTGTTTGACAGTGTGCATGTATCCAGTATATCATGTATGTATATGAATTTGTTCTGACAAACTTTCATGTTTCTTGTATTTGCATAGGCATTATTCATATCTCAGATTACAGTCTCAATTCAGATTGAGACAGTGGAATATTTTCTTCTGGGTCCTGGCAAGCTCCTTTAAATATTCTTGAGTATATTTGATATTGTGTGTATTAAGCTAGGAGTTGCCAGCTTTTTGTTGTTCTTTTTTAATAAATCTGCAAAAATGTCAAAAATTCTGTGTTTTTCTGTCAACATGGGGTGCTGTGTGTACATTGAGGAAAAAATGAACTTAAATGATTTTAGCATATGGCTGCAATATAACAAAGAGTGAAAAATTTAAGGGGGTCTGAATACTTTCTGTACCCACTGTATATATAAAGACACATCAAAGTATAAGAAGATATGAATAAAGAAATATACATGAGCATTTTGAAGAAACCAAGGTAATACTCTTCTGATTTGTTTTAGGTTTTTAAACATAACTAATTACCACTTCTATAACAAGTCTTATAGAAGTTGTAGTTTGCAGGTATGTTTATGATCCAAACTGATATCAGTACAAGCAACAAAACTATCATAGCTTCTATCCTTAATTCTTCACCCTTCACCATCTCTTCCTTGCCTTCCTGTCAACATGCAAGTCTCTTCTGTGTCTGTTAGCCGCAGCCCTCCATCACTGCCCCTCCTTCTCCGCATTCCTCCCACTTACCTCAACCCCCTGGAGAGGAGCGATACTGCTGATGCATCACCACCCAAGATAATTTGTTTAAATGACAAATTAGAAGGCTAACTCGATGTGTGTCCAATACTGTATGTAGTGTTTGTTACCGATCTAATGAAGCCAACCTCCCTGCCCTTTTTGCTTCTTCCTCTCAGCCCCTCCCCTCCTCCACATACTCTGCCCTTTGGCCTTTAACTGCTGCAATAAGTTCCCAGTTCAATGAGAAGGAAAGAGGTGGAGCAGTAGAGTTTTGTCTCCAGGGTTGTAATATGGTCGCAGGCAGGGGCCACCAAGGCCTCCACACTAATTGAATTGCGAGGCCAGGAAGCTGCGAGATTTGTCGAGGCGCTCATTGACTCATTGATCGGCACAAAGGGGCTTCAGAAATATGCCTGGCAGTCGCATCCAATCAATCAAACAATTAAGCCTAGTCTCTGTAGCAGGCTGTGCTTCATTTAAGTCTAACCTCCCAGTTCCTGGTGCTGTATATTACAAATTAATTGCTTCTTACCACAGAATAGGCCGCCTTCCCTTCAGGCTCCTCTTTGTACGTGGGGAAAAGGTAACTATGCTGCTGCATTTGGCAAAGTTCCATCTCTGTAAATCTTTGTGTAAACTTGGTCAATACACAATCCCTGCTCTGCAGTGTGCATACAAAATGATGCTCGGTGCCACCTGCCTTCTTTTTGTGTAAAAACCAAGCACGTCTTTATCAGATTTTAGTAGCACAGGCAGTAGTTAAGTGTCATCTTTTGTATAACTATCTGGGAAACTGTCAGAGATATGAGATTGAGATGGAGATGCAATATATTGGTGTTCTAACAGAGCGATATGCTCAAAATGAAGAGGAGGAAGGGTGAGACATCCGTGCAGTCTTTCCTGCAGCATGCTCCTCCTCCTTCCATCCTATCTACTTTCTTCTCCTTCCCTGTTCCTCTATTCCTCTCTTCTCCTTCCAGTTTTACAGGGCAGGAAAGCTGTATCCTACAACAGCAGCAGTGGGATTATTCCTTGTCCATGGCTTTGTGACTGGATCCGCAGCCTAGCCATATGAAATTATCTGTTTTTTGGCCTGTCACCTTAAGACTACGCCTCCCTGGCATACCACCCTAGCTAGCATCTGTCAGAAGGGACTAGTAGGGGTTTAATGTCTGTCTCACTTACACTGCCTCTTTCCTTCTTCCTCTCTCCCTCTTCTTTCCCTCTCCCACTTTTTCTCCTCATATCCCCTCCTTTGCTTTCACCACTGTCATTTTGGGGTATGACATAGAAGGGTTTAAGAGAGAGTGTAAGTTTAATATGAAACCTCGTGGGTGTCTATTGAAAATTCTGGCTCCATAACCTCTTACTGCTGCCCTTTTGTAGCAGATCACCACAGCTACTGGCATGACATAAATCAAAGGTGCCTCTTTTTACGAATCTGTCCTTAATCCTTCTGAATGGCCTCATGGCCTGATTTGTGACCTTGAGGACATGTGTTTGCTGCTGGGAGAAGCAATAGGACACCAAACAAGCACGCACATACACACTCACACACAAGTAGTGCATTTGTCACACAGATGTCCTTGGGCTGCACACACACAAACACACAGTGAAGGACCTGAGATGTCACTAAATAAAGACTGACGGTGTTGAGGAGTAATTCTGTCATCAAGGAGGCATCTGATGTGAACAGCCAGAGACAGACAGACTACTGCATGCAGCTGGAGAGGTGAATTCATTAAAAACTTTTTTTTTTTTTTGCATTTAGCTGGGGCCCTTTCTTTTTTAATAAATCTGCAAAAATGTCAAAAATTCTGTGTTTTTCTGTCAATATGGGGTGCTGTGTGTACATTGAGGAAAAAATGAACTTAAATGATTTTAGCATATGGCTGCAATATAACAAAGAGTGAAAAATTTAAGGGGGTCTGAATACTTTCTGTACCCACTGTATATATAAAGACACATCAAAGTATAAGAAGATATGAATAAAGAAATATACATGAGCATTTTGAAGAAACCAAGGTAATACTCTTCTGATTTGTTTTAGGTTTTTAAACATAACTAATTACCACTTCTATAACAAGTCTTATAGAAGTTGTAGTTTGCAGGTATGTTTATGATCCAAACTGATATCAGTACAAGCAACAAAACTATCATAGCTTCTATCCTTAATTCTTCACCCTTCACCATCTCTTCCTTGCCTTCCTGTCAACATGCAAGTCTCTTCTGTGTCTGTTAGCCGCAGCCCTCCATCACTGCCCCTCCTTCTCCGCATTCCTCCCACTTACCTCAACCCCCTGGAGAGGAGCGATACTGCTGATGCATCACCACCCAAGATAATTTGTTTAAATGACAAATTAGAAGGCTAACTCGATGTGTGTCCAATACTGTATGTAGTGTTTGTTACCGATCTAATGAAGCCAACCTCCCTGCCCTTTTTGCTTCTTCCTCTCAGCCCCTCCCCTCCTCCACATACTCTGCCCTTTGGCCTTTAACTGCTGCAATAAGTTCCCAGTTCAATGAGAAGGAAAGAGGTGGAGCAGTAGAGTTTTGTCTCCAGGGTTGTAATATGGTCGCAGGCAGGGGCCACCAAGGCCTCCACACTAATTGAATTGCGAGGCCAGGAAGCTGCGAGATTTGTCGAGGCGCTCATTGACACATTGATCGGCACAAAGGGGCTTCAGAAATATGCCTGGCAGTCGCATCCAATCAATCAAACAATTAAGCCTAGTCTCTGTAGCAGGCTGTGCTTCATTTAAGTCTAACCTCCCAGTTCCTGGTGCTGTATATTACAAATTAATTGCTTCTTACCACAGAATAGGCCGCCTTCCCTTCAGGCTCCTCTTTGTACGTGGGGAAAAGGTAACTATGCTGCTGCATTTGGCAAAGTTCCATCTCTGTAAATCTTTGTGTAAACTTGGTCAATACACAATCCCTGCTCTGCAGTGTGCATACAAAATGATGCTCGGTGCCACCTGCCTTCTTTTTGTGTAAAAACCAAGCACGTCTTTATCAGATTTTAGTAGCACAGGCAGTAGTTAAGTGTCATCTTTTGTATAACTATCTGGGAAACTGTCAGAGATATGAGATTGAGATGGAGATGCAATATATTGGTGTTCTAACAGAGCGATATGCTCAAAATGAAGAGGAGGAAGGGTGAGACATCCGTGCAGTCTTTCCTGCAGCATGCTCCTCCTCCTTCCATCCTATCTACTTTCTTCTCCTTCCCTGTTCCTCTATTCCTCTCTTCTCCTTCCAGTTTTACAGGGCAGGAAAGCTGTATCCTACAACAGCAGCAGTGGGATTATTCCTTGTCCATGGCTTTGTGACTGGATCCGCAGCCTAGCCATATGAAATTATCTGTTTTTTGGCCTGTCACCTTAAGACTACGCCTCCCTGGCATACCACCCTAGCTAGCATCTGTCAGAAGGGACTAGTAGGGGTTTAATGTCTGTCTCACTTACACTGCCTCTTTCCTTCTTCCTCTCTCCCTCTTCTTTCCCTCTCCCACTTTTTCTCCTCATATCCCCTCCTTTGCTTTCACCACTGTCATTTTGGGGTATGACATAGAAGGGTTTAAGAGAGAGTGTAAGTTTAATATGAAACCTCGTGGGTGTCTATTGAAAATTCTGGCTCCATAACCTCTTACTGCTGCCCTTTTGTAGCAGATCACCACAGCTACTGGCATGACATAAATCAAAGGTGCCTCTTTTTACGAATCTGTCCTTAATCCTTCTGAATGGCCTCATGGCCTGATTTGTGACCTTGAGGACATGTGTTTGCTGCTGGGAGAAGCAATAGGACACCAAACAAGCACGCACATACACACTCACACACATTCAACTATCTGGTCACACAGATGTCCTTGGGCTGCACACACACAAACACACAGTGAAGGACCTGAGATGTCACTAAATAAAGACTGACGGTGTTGAGGAGTAATTCTGTCATCAAGGAGGCATCTGATGTGAACAGCCAGAGACAGACAGACTACTGCATGCAGCTGGAGAGGTGAATTCATTAAAAACTTTTTTTTTTTTTTGCATTTAGCTGGTGCTCTTACCCACAGCAGTGTATAGTGAACACATAATTACTAGCTCAATTCAGAATACAGATTAATTTGATGTTAATTCAGATACAGAATCAGATACTGGATTTGGTTGAATAATTTGTGTTTTAAGATAGAGAGGCTTGTAATTGTTCTCCTGGGACACTGATTGTGTGTGCATTATATGTGTGTGAATGATTGCTGGCATGTCTGTGCATTCCTACATATTTATTTTGATTGCATGTGTGAGCCTGTACATAACATAGTTAAGAGAAGTCATGAATGCTCCAAGGTTTTTAAGCTGCTTTGTGCTACATGACTGTATATTGGTATTCAGCTATCTGTGTCCTGTTAGCTTTTCTGATTGTGACATGCCTGCAGGTTTGCTTTTTGTAGTTGTGTGTTGCATATTGTTCCTTTTTAGGAGAACATTGTTGTATGTGTGGTATGCAGATCTTTAAAATACCTCAAGATGCTTAAAACTTTGAAAAAGCTGGTATATCCTGTTTAAAAATAGAATATCTGGCAAATTAAAGGAAAACCCAATCCATTAGTTGATGCCCATGCTGAGTACTGAACAGTTACATGTTATATACATTAATATTAGAGGCTGTTTAATTTGAATGAATTCCACATTATAGGTATTAAATGATTAAATTAATTATTCCCTAATAATAAATACAATTATTATAAATCATTAGTTTTATAGCAAAGAATATCCTTTGCATAATGTTTAAATGATCAAAATAAAAAAAATTCAGTGCCAGGCTTTTGTAGCCACAAGATAATACTGTAGATTGAACTTAATTTGAAAGTCCTTAAATTGCCTGGGTAATCTGTGAAGCTCTGATCCTGCTCTTGTGTGAGAACACCTTGTGTCTGTCTCCAGCCAAACCCTCATGAGAGAAAGAGGAAGAAAGAAGGGAGAGGAGGGCATGGTTGAACTTTTTTGTACTTCCAAGTTGCTTCAACCGTCCTGCAGGAGAACATTTGCGCCACATTGAAAACATCTCAGGACTGGCAGTATCTTATTTTAGCTGAGTGGTATTGATGTCATACCAAGTAATGCCAAGTAATTTTTAGCAGGGTGATGTCCTTTATCTGTACCTTTTTGTGATGTTGACTCTATGTCCTATGTTTTAATACACAGTGTACGGAGGGACAAAAAGGCTTCTAAACAGGCCCAGGGATCCTCCCTGCTTGTAAAAAGCAAATACAGTATAATTGTTAAGGCTTCTGTTTCACAGACTACAAAAGATGAGAGTCAGAGTAGCTGTAACAAAACATTTTGACACCTCATCTTATCAGTATACTAGGACCCGGGCTCCAAATAATTTCTCCTATGTTAGATGATGATATGTTCTCTGCTTTAAGAGAGAATCTGTTTCTTTTGGCTGCAGTTTGGTCACACAGATGTGACCCTCATTTAGCTGATCACCAAAAGATATTGATTTGCTAAATTGGTCTTTTGTCCTGGATGTCTTGACTATACCAGATGTATAATGAAGATCAAGTGAAAATGAACCCCTGCTGGCAGAGATGGTGACAACCAGCAGGGGTTCATGTGGTGTCTTCCTTTAGTTTTGTCTTTTGTTAGCTTTTAGAAATTTCCAGTTGAAATGCTTTCACAAAAGTCTTCACCATTTCTCTTGTTTGTTTTGTGGTGTGTAGCAATGGCAAGAAAATGGGAGCTGCTAATGACTATCACACTTCCAATCTCCAATTAGCTGAAGAGGAGCTGGTTAATTACTTCTTATAATGTCCACCAGCCAGTCCTTCAGGCTCTGAGATATGCTGTGTTGCACTGGGAGGGCGATTCTGTCAGTTCCTGCATCCCTTGTACAGTCCATGAAAACTGCTCTGTCTGGGCCGGTTTTATTTCACTTCATATTCTGCTGTCAGATATTGTAATGGGCCACGGATCAGGTAGTTTAAACTGGTTAAAAGTAATCTATGTGTGGTATTAATGTACATATATAAAACTTAAATAAGAAACCATCTATGTGATTTCTGTTTTCCTCATCATTGCCTTTATTTGGTGCTACAAGCACCAATTAATGGCTTAGACAGTCCAAGTACTTTTGACAGTGTCATTTGTACCTGTCAAGACAGAAACGTGTGTGTGTGTCTTGTTCGTTCCATGTTTGTGTCAGACAGAAAGTAAGACAATAACAGAAGTGCATGTTTGTGGAAACAGCCAGGAAGGCACATCCAGTTATTTTGGAAGGTAGATGACAGTGCAAACGTTTTGGCAAGCTACAGTAATTATGACTGTCTGACTCATCTCAACTCACCAGAACACTACAGTGGCAGCTGACACATGTACAGTACTTTGATGATTGATGGTTGTGTGTTTGTGTGCACTAAATGTAAGCTTGCATGTGTGTGAATGTGGAGAGGGAGGAAGAGAGAGTGTGCTCCATCTTTAGTTTTAGACTCTGGCTCTTTCAGTGCTGACTGCTGACAGTATGCAGATTTCCTGTGGAAAGCTGCAGAGGAATCCCACAGGGATCCTATTAGGGACACTTCATGTGGGTGCTGAGGCTGCACTGCAGACATACAGTAACTACAGATATTGTCTTCTGGAATGTAGGTTGAGAAGTACTATTTAATATTTAATAACAATATTTAATCATTTTCAAGGCTGGGTATTAAACAACTGTAGTTTTTGAGTACTGACTCAAGTATCACACTGCCAGGTGTTGAAACTTGCCACTGAATATTTAGTCTTATAACTCCTTAGTGTTTTTACCTGTTCTTGGATTAGTTTTCCCTGATCAAAATCATAACTTTTCTTTTTGTTGAAACACACGTATACTGTAAGTACAGCTGTAGGCTAAAGTATAGAAAATGAAAATAGGTAAGAATTCTTTTTTAGGTATCTGTGCCTGAACTGGCATGTTGGCACTGGTATTAAACATTTCAAACAACCACCAGCCCTAATCATATTCCCATCACTTTAGTAGCATACTGTACCACTACCCGGTGGTTCAAATGCCTCCATCACACTTTTGTTTTTGGTACATTAACTAAGATGAAGAGGTGAAGGAGGCTGAGGCAAAGCTAATGTACTATTGAACTGTGTAAAGGGTGCAGATTGATCTCGGTTGGAAGTCGTCACTAAATGACCAACATGATGTTAAAAGGCAGATCGATACACAATCCTATTGTAATGATTTATTCAAGCTTGTGATGCACCTCTCTAGAGTCCAGAAGCTACAATGAGTCTAAAGGTGGTCATTAGCAGTATATACATATATGCTATAATTGTCATTCATCCATCCATCCATTTTCCTCCGCTTATCCGGGACCGGGTCGCAGTCTAAGCAAAGATGCCCAGACTTCCCTCTCTCCAGACACTTCCTCCAGCTCCTCCAGGGGAACGCCGAGGCGTTCCCAGGCCAGCTGAGAGACATAGTCCCTCCAGCAAAAAAGCAGAGACGAGATCCTGTGGTCCCCAAACGAAACACATGTGGACTGGTTGGGCAAACTCCCATGAACCCTCTGCCACCCTGAAGAGGGTATAGAGCTGGTCCAGTGTTCCACGGCCAGGACGAAAACCGCATTGTTCCTCCTGAATCCAAGGTTCAACTATCGGTCGAATTCTCCTCTCCAGTACCCTGGCATAGACTTTCCCGGGGAGGCTGAGGAGTGTGATCCCCCTATAGTTGGAACACACCCTCCGGTCCCCCTTCTTAAAAAGAGGGACCACCACCCCGGTCTGCCTGTCCAGAGGCACTGTCCCCGACCGCCATGCGACATTGCAGAGACGTGTCAACCAAGACAGCCCAACAACATCCAGAGACTTAAGGTACTCAGGGCGGTGTACCTATAATTGTCACTAAATCTTAAATGTTATAACATATAACTTTTATTTCTTGCACACTGCTTGCTTGTAATGATTCTGCAAACTGTGTCTTTCGACGTGTCAGCAGATGTTCATTTTGTGAACCAAGAAGGAAAACTAGACAAGTCTTGTTTTAAATATGATATCCAGTTTTAATATTGTGATGGTTGCATTTCCCCTGCACACCTGTACTTGTTCATGCCGTTTGAGAGGAGACAGGGAACATTAGGCCCAGAAGTGTGGTACAGTACATCCTGCAGAGAGCACACATCCTATTTGATGCTCATCAGAAATGTATGAAATATGAGTAGGATTATGAAAGGAACACATACAGCAAGTACTGCGTCTGCTTAGTCTTCCCTGAAGTCCTGTCTCACATCTTTTCAGAACAATCTGGGGGGAATGAAAACTGTCTGGCTGAATGATTGGGGGCTCTTTTTTTAATATATTGGCAGATTAAGTCTAATTAAGATTGATTAATTTTCTTTCCTGTTTGGCAAGGCAAAAATGACCACAGCCATCTCAGTGGAGAAGGAACACTATGCAATGCATAGAATTGCAGACATTATTCACTGTACTAGGAATAAGGGATTTACTTTTTGCAGTAAAAATATGGTCACTGGTTTAAAAAATGGCATTGATATTGGTAGAGATTCATTCAATTAAAGGTTTCCTTCATTATATGCTCGTTTTGTTTTGTTTTTGATTGTGTAACCTATGTCAGGCATTTCAAAACCCCCATCTTGGTGGGTGTTATCTGCTGAGGATCAATAATGGAATTGCTATCCTGTAACCACTAGCACATTTTCGATTGCTCTGCAAGCTGATATACTGTAATCTCTCCTGATAACCACATGATTGTGCAGTGGGCATATAAGCCACATATATATAGTGGGTACAGAAAGTATTCAGACCCCCTTAAATTTTTCACTCTTTGTTATATTGCAGCCATATGCTAAAATCATTTAAGTTCATTTTTTTCCTCATTAATGTACACACAGCACCCCATATTGACAGAAAACAGAATTTTTGACATTTTTGCATATTTATTAAAAAAGAAAAACTGAAATATCACATGGTCATAAGTATTCAGACCCTTTGCT
>NW_018128021.1:608208-626386 GCF_001952655.1 Monopterus albus | reverse complement strand
TGACTTTCTACAACTTTCTCCCATCTCCCGACTGCATCTCTGGAGCTCAGCCACAGTCATCTTTGGGTTCTTCTGTACCTCTCTCACCAAGGCTCTTCTCCCCTGATAGCTCAGTTTGGCCGGACGGCCAGCTCTAGGAAGGGTTCTGGTCGTCCCAAACGTCTTCCATTTAAGGATTATGAACCTTAGGATTAGGAACCTTAAGTGCAGCAGAAATTTTTCTGTCTCTGAGCTCTTCAGGCAGTTCCTTTGACCTCATGATTCTCATTTGCTCTGACATGCACTGTGAGCTGTAGGGTCTTATATAGACAGGTGTGTGGCTTTCCTAATCACGTCCAATCAGTATAATCAAACACAGCTGGACTCAAATGAAGGTGTAGAACCATCTCAGGGATGATCAGAAGAAATGGACAGCACCTAAGTTAAATATATGAGTGTCACAGCAAAGGGTCTGAATACTTATGACCATGTGATATTTCAGTTTTTCTTTTTTAATAAATCTGTAAAAATGTCAAAAATTCTGTGTTTTTCTGTCAATATGGGGTGCTGTGTGTACATTAATGAGGAAAAAAATGAACTTAAATGATTTTAGCATATGGCTGCAATATAACAAAGAGTGAAACATTTAAGGGGGTCTGAATACTTTCTCTACCCACTGTAAATGCAGATGAATGCACATTACAAACAGATGCACATACACATGTACACAGCCTGCAGTAGCTGTGAGTGCCGTTTGTCCACACAGCTGTGTACATAGCTTAAACAGAGAAAACAAAGCAGTGATCCAGTATTTGAATTACAGCGGTGGACTAGCAGTGTGTTTGGCTCTGAGTTTGCTAGAAAATGACCTTCATTCACATCTATCTGGACAATTCAATGTGGGATAGAAAAACAGTTTAAAAGAGATGCAACAAATGAAAATGAAGCAGCAAGCCAGATGGAGAGACGTAGGAAGCAGAAATAAAGATGAGTGAGGTCAACACAGCAGGGAAGGGATTTATTTCAGTTCGATTCTCAGACAGGATGCAAACTGAAACTTCCTCGCTGAAAGTGCATTTATGCATTGAGCATTCAGACCCTCACGCTATGATACCCAATTTAAATGTCTAGAGGAGAGAGAAGAAAATGCACCCTATTGGCTTTTTCAGGCACACAAAAATAGGCATTGAGCTGTAGCACCAGAGGTGATGTCTACATTGCTGTGCTGAAATTAACTAGCCATGTGTCACCTCTGGAGTCTTTGAACTGCCTTACATGCATCCTTCAAATGATTAATGCAAGGCATGTGCATATACAAGTGTATATACATAAAAAAACGTGCCCATTTCACACCTATACAGCTTTACAAAAAAAAAAAAAAATACTACACACACACATTCAAACATGCCAGTGCAAAAAAGATCAAATGCTACTGTGCATACAATAATGTTTTAAATTGCAAATGCAAAACCACAGATCACCATCCACTAATGTGGGATATCCAGAAAGATAGCCCACCCACACACATACTGTATGATGGGTAGGTCACTCAAGAGCATCCCATGACTGTTTAATCATAGCAGATGGGGTTGTGAAGTAAGAGACTTCATATTGTTAAGGAGCCAAGATTGATCTGCTCGAGGCTTGGAACACAAACTAACCATGTAGACAGGGAGGGACCAGCAGGAAAACGAGAATAAAGTCTAAGAGTAGAAACAGCTGTCTTCTTCTATGAAGCTCATTTACCAGACACAGGCAGATAAAATAAAGACATTCAGTTCTATTGCGAGGCCAGCAGGTAATAATAGTGTCTCTGGGAGTAATCTCATGTCAGTGTCACAGGTCAGTGCTTCACTATGGAAGTTGTCCAAGGAAATCATCATTGCCTCAACTGGACGGCATCCACTTTCTCACATATAGGGCAGAGCACAGTGGTCATGAGAGAGAGTGTTGAAAGAGTTTCTTCCTATTTCATTTAAACGCTTATCTTGTACAAGTATACCAAACAGTAGGTGACGTGCAATTTCTTGTAAAGATTCTGATCAATGCTTTTCTAGCTTGGTTAAAGTTTTTGCGGGTTGATTTGAATTATTTGCTTTTGTTTACTTGTGTAAGTTGTGTCTGCATGAGTCCAGATACTGTAGACTTGAGTATAAACTGATTGTTCCTCGTGGGTTAGATCAGGATTGTAAACTTGTTCCAGGACTCTGCGCAGTTCCCTCACTCTTCCTGACCACCCGCTGCCCCTACCCTCTCACGCCTGCTTTGATGTGTTTGTGTGGGAGCAATAACGCCATTAGGCAACAGCGATTCAGTGGTGAATAATTATCTTCACTCAGTTATTCCTCTATTCTAATGCAAATCTCTTCATCACCCTCAAGGTATATGTCAGCAGGTTCAAAGTATATGATGGCTTTCTAAAATGACTTTCATAATTGGTTTAACTATTTAAGGCCCTGCTGCAAATGTGGACAAAACCCATAAAATATACGTTAATTTTGTTTTATATTTTCAAGCATGTCTCGTGTACACCAGGGATTTTCAGCCAATTGTGAAACACCATTCTGTCTCAGAAGTAATCGAGGACCACTCAGCTTTACAAGATGAGCAATATTTTAATCCTGGAAGTCACCATGGCTTTTCTAAATGTTATATAGTTGCATGAATTTGATTATTTACAAACTAAGTAATACTTGGGAATGTGTTTAAAAAATAAAATTTAAAGATTCCTCTATCATTGAACACATGGTTAGGGACTACCTGTAATGCCTTTGCGGACAGCTGTGGAGCAGTGGTTGAAAACCCCTGATCTACATAAATAATCGAGTCATTAACTATTTTATAAGCTTAATCTGTATCTGTAGCCTCTTGCGCGTAGCTGTGCTGACAAATACTCTGTAGTGTACGTAAGTGTGTTACATGTCACAGCACTTGCAAGAGAGCTGTCGTAGACAGAGGACTTGATGGGGCCTTACAAAGTACAGAAACATTTGTTTTTTTATATTTAATTTAGTGAGGTAAATACTAACCACAAAGCAGTCTGTGTTCTACAAATGTTCTGCTTTCTTTCTTGTAATAGGTCTTTTTTGTGTTCAGCTCTGTGATGCTATTTTCTCTTTCCTTGTCCTTCTGAGATAGATGAGTGTGGTTGAAACACATCCTCTTTCACCCTCTCTGTTTGCATTTTTCAGTAACAGCACAAGCTCTTTTTGGGCCTACAGTAAACAGGGGAGCTGGAGGGACTTGCAGCGATTTATCAGAGCAAAATCAATAGAGTTGCACTGTAGACCAGAAATATCGGTTCTCACATCCACTTGCTTCACTTGTGTGGCTTTTGTTGACCAGCATTGTTGTCAGTAAAATAAAGAAAATAATGGTATATATTACCATTCTTTTCATTATGCTAAATCAGAAGGTTGCTTTACATTAAAAGGTCAAAATAAGCCACCCATTGCTTAGGAAGAAACACCTAGAGTATTGAATCAGATTTGATATATTAGTATGAAATCATGAAGAAAAATCTTTATAAACCTATATAATTGTAGTTGCTGACCTTCATGACAGATCCAGGAGCAAGATTTAAGACCTGTGACAAAAAATAATTGCTATCAAGATTCAGTGGGTGGTTTGGGTGATCTGTTCTTCCTGACTTGGCGGCACATTGGCTTGTAGATTTAGATCTAAATAATCGTCTGCCTGTCTGTCTGTATCTGGTCTGATTGGCCATTTGTCAAATATAATGACAGGTCATTTAAACCTAATCTGTCACAGACCTATGAGTGTTTCTCAATGCACTTATCGTGCGTTGGTCTGAGGAGGAGGACATGATCTGTGGAAATGATGGTACAAAGAAGACACCATTGGGTGAAATGGAGTGCAAGACAGAGACTGAGAGGTGCATTTTGATGGGTTTTAATGTGTGTATCACTAGAAATCTAAGCCACTGTCACTCCTGAATCTCCAGGGGAATAAACTCCTGGCTTTACTCCAGAGACCTCTTAAATCTCTCCAGTGGAGTGTTACCAGCTCAGAGTTAATGGGTGCCTGAGTAGGTTATGGGTTCTGGCCCAAACAGTACTCTTGTGTTTTCTTACCCTTTACCATTTCAGCCCTCATCCTGCACGCACACCCATACCGAAACTGCTTTCAGTTCAGATCAGTTCTTGTCCAGGACAACGCATGTGAACATACAGCTAAAAATCAGGAAATAAGCTCTTTGATGTCTTTTTGTTTTGGTTTTCACAAGAAAAAAACAATAATCAGTAGTTTGCACTGACAGCGTCATCTAACATAGGCTTCACTATTTACACTGGAAAGGTATGCAATTAATTTTAATAGCTAGCAAGGTTTGCTAAACAAATGCTTTTCACTGACCAGTGCTGGGTTTTAGCCTATAGGTGATGCATTTACCATTAACTTTCTTGCAATTTAGAACTGTAATTACTAAACAAATTTATGATAAGAAGTGCATGTACTTCGCCGTTTAAATCCCTCAACTGTGAGTCAGTGGTATTGCATTGTTATTGTCATCAATAATTTTGCCAAGTTTTAATTACTCTATTTACTGTAAGGCTCATGCTGCTATGGACTGCATGGTTTAATAATCTCAGTTTTACTCTGCATAGTTGTTTAAGCCCATGCTGCTAAATTTACTTTTATAAAATTTCATTACTATGTGTTATCAATTATTCATACAATCTGAATGAAAAGCAGTTCAGGGTAATTAGGTGTTTGTTAATGTACAGTCTAATCCTTTGTGGAGCCTAAAACACTGACAGCTCTCAGCTTAATATATTCTGTTTGCAATCATTGCCTGTACAGTTGTTTCGCCACAATGTACTTGTGTTTGTATGTGTTGTGTACTTACTGTAGACTATATTTAGTGAAACTGTTCATGCTGTCTAAACAGGTGCAAGTTCAAGACTTTTATATTTTTTAGACTGTACAAATCAGATGTTACAATACTGACAGATAAAACAGCAGGCTTTTTTTTTTTTTCTAAACTAGCGCTCGAGTCAGTCAAAAAAAAGTGAAAAATGTCATCGTTTTTTCTTTTTGTCCTTGTGGGAAGCCCAGATGGGATTGTTTTATTTAGGGCAGGTTCATGTCTCAGATAATAAACTCAACTGAGTGGCATTTTTCACTGGCATGTGACTTTTTTTATATTATATTTTGTTAAAATTTTATATCACATGTACTTTATCAATTTGATCCTTTTTTACTAAGTAGACTGGACTACTTTTTTGAAGAAGGTTTAGTTCACTAAACTAGACTTCTTCATAGGGTAGCTTTGCTATAGTTCAGCTACTTCCAGAGTGAAGTGACTGGTAGTTTCCCCAACACTGGTTGTGTTACTGAAATGTGTGATAATTAGGTGTGGTTTGTTGCTCCTTTATCTGCATGTTACATGTGTACAGGCTGGCATGCAGTGTTTTGGCATCAAAGAATGTGCTGCTGTATTTTTTCCAATGTAATAGAGGACACAGATGATTTACAGTTAGCTATTTACATGCACATACATGCACAATCGAAATAGAAGCTAGGAATATGGCGCAAGAGCGAGAGAAAGATGAAAGGGGAGCCAGAGAGAACACAATGGACTGATAGCACTTGCTGCAGTCTCAAAGACTGCTGTCGCCAGTCCCATCCCATAACCCCTGTCTCCCTGTCAGCACCACAGAGGAACACTATCTCACGCAGTGACAGGTGACACTTCTATGGTGCTTCACAGTACTACACATATGCAAAAACACACACATCAGACATTGAGTGTATGTGAATGCCCTTGCACTGCAACTGAATGTCTTGGTCATCTTCAAAAATCACTTTCATCTTGTATGTGACAAAGAACATGGCATGAATGTCCTTGAAGATCTTTATTTCTAATTTCTCTTAATTTAAGTGTTTCAGATATTTTGGCCAGTGTGTAAGCATTTGATTGTCCAGCACCTCATCTGAAATCAGACTCAGGGCAGTTGAAGGGACCCGGGTGCACACAGGGAGGGACGCCCTACTGAACCTATTTTTCCTGTAAAACTGAAAAGACATCTGCTTTCAGTGTATAAATCTTTGCAAATAGAAAAAAAAATCGCACCCATGAAACTTTGACGTTGAAATGTATACAGGTCCAACTGGGCCTGTTATCCCGTCAGTTCTGCGTGCACGCAATCACACACACACACACACACAAAGGTGCCCTGAGCTGACAAGCTCAGCAGGACAGGGCCTTCTTCCTCTTCATCATTTATTCACCAACACAGCACACTGTGGCCGGCACATCCTATAGAGTAAACATTTATTCTCAGCGTTCTTCAATTTCCCACACAAAGCTCTTTTCAAGCTCCGCTCGGCCTTTTTACTATGCAGTGTATCGGCTATAGTGGTTTCATAAGCCAGATTTGGTTGCTAGCATATTGTGATCTGGTCAAATAGTGCTGAGAGCAGATATTGGTGTAACTGAATAATGCACATGCATTCCTGGACAGTATGAATGGACAGGATGAGAGTCCCTTGAACATCTTCATCTGTCAGCTGTAGACTAAGAGCACTGAACCATGATGGAGGCAGAAAACACTGCTTAGCTTTTGTGAAATTCCATTTGAACCTAAACAGGAAAAAAATCTTGACCCCTGACCTTTAGCCAATCACATGCTTCTAATATTTCCATGTACTCTGGGTAGTTGTCAGACTAGCTCACATGTTCGCCACTTTGAAATTGCATAATAAACATTTCCAGTCAGGTCACCTAAACGAGGCACTATATACTGTATATGTATGTATATGTATATATAGATGTAGCACAAGCTTTTTATTTGCCAAGCTCACTCTAATGAATATTCAATTGTCCCTCATGCTTGTGTCTTATAAATTTCACCCTAATGGTATTCATTCTTGTGTGTCTGCTAGAAAGTTTTCTCGATGCAAATGAAATTAGAACATTGGCCCCGTCATTATTATGTCACTGAAGTTAATAGGTGATGGTGAGGTATTTTCATGGCCCATTGACACTATGGTCTCTGGAAGAAGAATGGAGGAGGCATTAATGCTGTTGATTTCCCTGACATAAATTCTAATATATTTTTCATTTGCCTCATATATCATGAACCAAGACAGTTTTCTGGAATAATATTAATTAGCCATGTTTAATTAGGCTTACTGTTAAAACTAAATCAGAACAGCATATCATAACACCATAAACGGTCAGTGTGTTTCTGTAAGTGTTCCAGCCAGCAGGCACAACACACAATATAACTCGCAGTCATGTTCACAGAAGCCAGAAGAGTAATCACCAAATGTATTATCTGCTGTCTACACCAGTGGAAATGTGTCAGAAGGGTGGTCAGTATAATGAAAATACAGCAAGCGTCCACAGCATGCACAGGAGACAAATGGTATAGGATATATTTAACAAAACATGTCGGTGTAAAGTCCCAGATGCAGCATTTCCTTTGGTTACTGAAAACAACTGAAACTGTTTTAGTGTAACATAGAATATGTTTCATTACAGTAACAGCCTTAAGCATTTAAATAAAGGTCTCATAAGAACAATCACATGATCATCTCTTTTGACAAAAGTCAAAGCTGTAGACAAATGGATGCACTGTTTGCACTTACACACTGACAGTCACATGAGATGCTCCAGGGTGGCATGGTGGAACAGTGGTTAGCAGCAAGAAGGTTCTGGGTTTGAGCCCCACCTTGGAGTTTGCATGTACTCCGTGTGCCTGCGTCTGTCTGGGTACTGTGGCTTCCTCCCACAGTCCAAAGACATCCAATTTAGGTTGACTCTACATTGCGTGTAAGAGTGAGTGTGGGTTTGTGTGGTTGTCTGTCTCTATTTGTCAGCCCTGTGATAGACTGGTGACATGTCAGCCACCCAGTGCCTTTCCACCCCCAAGGGTAGAGCAGAAAGTAAGGCAGGCTATCTCTGCCTGGATAGAGTGATGACATCTTCCCCCAACTTGAATCCAACTGCCTTCCTGCTAACCTCTGACCTTAGGCTGCTCAGTTATGCACAAAGGTCAGAAAGTTCTATTAGAGAAGGGATGACGTTTGCAGACTCTTCCTCGTAGCTTGACTAAGTCACAGTATCCCAGGCAGGCACGTGTGGCACATGCTGGGAAGCACTCAGTTTTGGAAGATTAGTCATTTGAGTTACAGAAGGATATAACAGTCTCAGGGCTGCATTAGCTCTGACATATGAAAGCAGAGTTGTAAGTAGAAAGGGTTGAGCTCGGGCGCCCCGTAGCTGAGTGGCTGCGGCACGGTGAGGCACACCACGTACCCCGGGCAGCACACTGCTTGTGCGATGTAGGCAGTTGTTATTCAACCGCTGACATGTGTTGTGTCTCACCGTTTCCTGTCCGCCTTTTGGGAACCTAATATACAATTAAGGCTAAAAGCCGAAGGTCATTAGGCTGTAATTTTCTACCATAACTATTCCACCAACCTCTCATTCAAGTATGTGTCTGTCAGTTGAAATACTGCCTTATCTTAAGTGCACACATCATATCTACTGGAATTTGCACTCGGTGCAGTGTAGCAACAACAACATTACCATTTAGTAAGATGAAGATTATCCATAAAAGACTGCTGCATACTTTAATCTGAAAAATTGTTTTTTCATGTCTATCACGTCTCACAAATCAGTAACACACAGTTGTAAGAGGTTTTCAAACAGAGGTACTTCTTCGGGTTTTAATGAGCCCTATGTACTGATTTACAGGGCATGTCTCTGTTTTGTCCTGTTGCGGTTCTGTAGCAGAACTGGGTGTGGCACCCTGCGGTTTTGCTGCATGGCTGCTCAAATGTATACCCCCTCCTGAATAGACCAGATGGATACAGTCGGAAGCCACAACTGTCTCCACACCTTACTCTTATAGCTACTCCTGCATATAGCTCACTGACAGCAGACAGCAGCTCAGCTCCTTGTCGACCTTGAGGGATCGATGCAGAGGTGCTACAGCAGAGCTGAGTGGTCGTGTGGAAGCTCATAAATAAGAATGAAGCATGGCCCCAGGGGCCCAGGGTGAGCAGGGTATAGGTGCGATTATGAAACACCAGTATAAAGAGACACGCGTCACACACACCACCCCTCACTCATCTGAAGATTAATCACGTCTGCTTCCATATTACCTCCCCCCACCCCCTGCCCGGGAAACCTTGACTCCTTGAACCCCATATGCACTTGTCTTCATCCACCCACACACTGTAGGCCAGGGAAACAGGCAATTCCATTAAAATCTAGCAAAGTACCTGCAGATGACAGACTTTATGGTTACTATGATGCTACACCTTAGAGCCAGAGAATTCATACTCTTGTCATCAGCTGTCATTTAACACAGCTTCTTTCTTCCCACTACATATCTGCAATCATACATACATGCAGTGCAGGAGCAGGCACTGGAACAGTTTTCCCCTTAGGCTTTCCTGCATGATGACAACACTGCACTCATCACTCTGCCCTCAGAGTTTATGCTGCCATCGGATATTGATATGGCCCTTGAAAAATTTCTGTCGTAGAAAGCATTCTGCCAATACGGTGTATAAAGTGAGCTGTGGATCTATATGGAGGGTAAAGGGTGCTTAAAGCCTGCCACAGTGTACGCCCTAATATATCAACCTCAAATTATGCTGTAATTGTGTTTTCTTTGAAGCAGCAAAAAGTAACTTGGAGCTAAAACCTTAAATGTGATTAAAAAAAAACTCAAATCAAGGTCTGCTTACTAAGTTTTCTCAGAGCTTTCAATAAAAACCCTTTAAAAATGTTTAAATAACAATTAGTTTAGCTGCTCTTCTTAACCTTCCTTGAATACTTAAATTATTTAAAATTATAAGATTAAAACATTGCAGGCCTGGTGGGCATAAAACTAAGCTGTCTTTTATTTATGTTGTACTGCTGCACTCCTGACTGTATGTAGATTAAACACCGAGTTAAGTCTGTTTTTAATGAAGAGACATTTTCTGATCAAGCTACAACATAACCATAAAACTGAATGCCATGACAACAAGAGCAGCTGACATTTCAGCTAACCTTGTAATAAAGTATGAGGTGACAAAGGTGCTGAAAATGTATCTCCTACTTTGTATGCTGCAGAGGAATATGATACTAGTGTGTTCTGGTAAGGGGGGATATGCCTTTAACCATGGGGTATTTAGCAGCCTGGTCTTCGACGTGAACCTGGAAAAAGGTCGTTGCTGTTCCACCCAAAATCCCCACAGGCTCTTTACATATAGTTTTAGAGCTGTTCACCTCTGTGCAATGTAAAGCTCTCCTTGCTGCATTTTCTCTTTAAAAAGTCATGTCATGGGTCCTAAGGCTGGGGACAAGTTTTCCTTTGTTCAGATATGATAGCTGAATGAAATGGAAGTCACAGTTAAAGTTAATTTTAGAACATATTTATCTTATGCATTGTGGCGTATTTTGGACTAAAAGATTTTTTTAGGGGCTGGGAGAATAGATTTATGAGAGGAATTAAAGTCCTGTCCTTCAGATTAGATTAGATCAGTCAAATGACAGAGATGTACAGTATGCATGTAATACAGAGCTGTATAGGACTGATGGCCTCCATTTACATTTTCACCATCACATTGTTAGGTCTGGAGGAGAAGGATGAGAGAAACGGGAATTAATTACTTCAGCCAGGCTATTTTGAAAATGTAAACGTTGTTTTTGTGAGAGCCAAACCACCTACTGTGACATCATTCTGCTGTCTACCACAGTCAAGTGCAGTTTTATATGATGGGCTGGATTAGCTTGGCACCACAAATCACATTTGATTGGATTAATGTACCCTGACATTCAGATGAGTTCAATTTGATATAAAACAATTTAATCAATTTAATTTATTGTTTGCCTTATTATAGGGTACAACATTAAGTAGCACTGACACTTAAAGACCACTGTAAATGTACTAAACAAATTTGCAGTATAAAACACAATAAAATAACAGTACAAATAAGAGAAAAATGATTCCATCCATCTTAAATACCTCATGCCATCAAACTGTTATAAGGCATTACAAACACATTAGCATGGATTTCCTGTAATTACGTCCTATATTGGCCTACAACAGTACAGTGCCAGTAGCTTAATAGTGGCAGAGAGGTGTTATTTACAGCAAGCCTCAATTATATTCATGTACAGTCCTTATATCTGTTTGCCTGTATTATTATTTGGTATCTAGCTCGCAAGTGTTCCCCCCCCATAGAATCTAATTAAACACAAATTTTTACACTTCTCAGAATTTGATGAGAAAGTATAAAACAGCTGACGATAGAAAAGCCTGATTTGGTGCACACAGATAATGTAAGTCAACCTTTGGTTTGACGTGAAATAATGATAAGAGGATTCAATCTGATCCTTTCTTGAAAATTTCAAATCTACCAGAACCATTGAAAACATGAGAGGAGTTATCTTTTCCTCCTACCCATACTTATTAAATGCTGCTCTAACAAAAACTTAACTTTGTTCTTGTGCTGATGCTTGTACATTTACAGTACTGGCTTTATCAACCTGGTCTTGCATGACTCAGAGTTTTATTTTTTTTTTGTATTATTTTATTCTTTTTTTTTTCTCTACTCAAATCATTAAGTCACTATCTTTGCTTTTGTCTCTGTTTCTTTCTCTTTCTCTCTTGCCCTCTCTGCCCCTCTCACTCACGCTCTCATTTTTTTTGACTCTAAGCTTCAGAAGCCTATATGGGGAAGATAGCCAAGGAAGACAGCTGACCGGCCTAGCCAGATTCTCAGTGATAGCCTCACAGACATCCTTTATCTCTGCCTCCACGTGCATGTCGATGCTGTCTCTGAGCCTGTGCTGTTGTTGAGAAACACACTGTGCCTTCTTGCTCTGTCAAAAAAAGAAACCTCTCCATCATCTCCATTTCTTTCTGTCACCTATTTGTCACCTTCTCTTTCTGTGATTGAATAAACCTTCCATGGAGGAAGAAAAGGAGCAGCACTTTCTTTCTGTTTATTTAACATAAAGCCTCTGTGGACATCTCAGTCTCCTTACACCTGGAAACCTCTCAGCAAGGGAGAACATTTTACAATGGCACGTCTCAGAACACTTTCATCATCACACCCCCACCCCATCGCACTGCAGCAGGAAGAATACAGTATATGCTCAATGCTAACTGTTCTGTGCTCCAGCTATGTATTGATCTAGCCACAGGCAGACTGCTCTTGAAATAGCACTGACGGAGGCACAAATAGTGGCTGGAGGGACAAAAACCTTTCAGGATCTGAATGGAAAACAGCAGGATAATGTTTCAGTCTGGAAACACACCTCTTCCTCTATTCTCTCTCTCTTTCTCTCTGTGTGCGTGTTTCTATGTCCTGATTCAGAACAGAATGACCTCTTTGAAAACAAACCTTGACCTTTGTACACCAGGGACTGTGGTTTGGTCAGGACCTGTCTTGTGACACTTTGGATCCATTCTTAAATACAGAGAGCCTGCCATAGATCAAAAGGGTAACAGTTGTTCTCATCTCTCGGTTATTAATGAAGTGAGGCGAGCCGAAAAAGTCGAGAGGCTGCTGCGGCTGCTGCTGTGGTCTGCCCCTTTCATATCCTAGTGTTGGCATTGCTTTGTATTTCAATGCCTTAGCCTTGTATTTACTGCCCCTAATTCTGTAGAGCTACATTTATGTGCATATTGTATTGCGCTTGCATTCCTGGAGTTGAGTATGCATGCACGCATTTTTTTGTTGTTGTTCAAAATGGTAAGTGACACATCTCTAAAACTATCCTCCAGTCTGGTAAATCTCATAATCCTTATATTTTGGACATGGCTTGATGACAAAAGCAGCTGGGAGCAATACTGAATGATGGAAAGCACTGTGATGAGCAAAGCCCAGAATACTTTATAAATGACAGGGGAAAACAAATGTCAGGGGGCATTGAGACAAACATCTGGATGATGGATTCTCCTACAAACATTTCTATTTGTATAGAAAGGGGGATAAAGAGTATATTTAGGTGTGATTTTTACCCTGACTCATGGCCAGAAAAGCATAGAATAACTGTGGAGGAGAGGATCAGTGGCCCGGGGAAAACCAAATGACAAGTGAAGTGGCATCTCTAAGACCCTGAGCTGACAGTGGGCAGAGGCAACAAAACAAGTCTATTAAGTAACCAGCTTGTCATTGGTATTCTAACTATTTGGATTTGGATTCCAGTGATGGCGTTTCCAAATAGTCACATTTAATGCTGACCACACTGTAAATCATTCGGGCTTGTGAAGCAGCAGTAGGACGTGATTTTTCAGCCATGTAATCTGGAACGGACCTGCTGCTAGACATGTCTCAAGAGGAGGGAAGGAGGGAATCAAGCAGACATGGTAGTTTATTCATCATTCATCTTTGTGTTGTACTAGAAGAGGCACAATATAATCCTGTTGACCTCAAGACCAAGGTCAACAGTGTTTAAAAAGGCAAAGGAAAGTAAGAGTTTAGAATAGGTTCAGAAAGTGGAAAAAGAAATAAATGAGCTAGACATGAAAAGGCTGTTGGCATATGAGATTGTCCCTGCAGCCATCATGTGCATGGCATTTTAAACACTCTTAATAACGTCTGCTGTACTGATTTCACTGGCCCTCAGGGTTGAATTAATGAGTGTTTCTAATATTAAGTATGAAACCTCAAACCATATGACATTAAACCACATTGCTGTATACAAATGAACACTCAGACATACAAGCACAGCTGTACACACAAAACCAGTTTGGAACTGTAAACAGTTTGTCTTGGGCTACCATTAGTTTTGCTGTTTTAGTAAGGTTGTAATAATAATAGTTTATATTTATTTCTCAGTCCTTTTTATAAAGATATAACCAGAAAACAGAGGAAATATATACACAGTATTAAATTTAACTTTCAGAACAAAATACTGATGCTGGACTATAGAAGCCATTAAGTGTGAACTCCCTTTGCACTTAGCACAGCTTGAATTGTTGGTGGGAGACTGTCTTGAAAGCATGACAGACTCCCCAACATCTTCCCCTGAAGGCTGTGAGCACTCATTCTTCCACCTGTCTCCAGTTCCCCTTCTCACACACTGTCAACGACTGGACTCAGAAATTTCAAACCTCCATTTGTTGCTCCATAATGCTCTTTTCCAATGAACAAGTGAATGAATGATGAGCTGGGGTAGGGAAGTGTTTGTATTTTTTATAGTAAATCTCTGAATTTGGCCCGGAGCGTGTGTCACACCTCTTTGTTGAATAAACTAAGGCAAAGGAGGAAGGGAAAGGAAAGTGAAGAGCCAAATAGAGCAGGCAGAGCAGTTGACACTGGAAAAATACCCAATAAAAATGACTTTGCTGATGTCTACTGTGTTATAGAAGCAGACATTTTCAAGTGTCAGCAGAATTTTTTTTATGGAATCTGTCTCCTCTCAACAGGGTGTCACGGTAGATATTTCATGTCAACAAGCAGATGCAGAGACTCTTTCCAGTCCTGTCGTGCTCTAACCTCTCAGAAAAGGGCGACATCAGCAGGGTGGCCTGTCACGCCACATGGGTAGACACTGTCTTGGCCTGTGCTTTCAGGGGCAGAACACAATTGACAAATCATGCCATATTTTGTGAAACACCACACTGAAGGAAAGTTTCTAACCTGTGGTTCATAAACCATATTCCCTGTGAGTCCATATACCAGTTTCATTTGAGTATATTGTTCCCGTAATCCTAACATTGATTCTGGCCAGATCTTTCATGGAGGTCTGCGTCACTCTAATTGTCTCTGCTGCACACCCACATATCCTCCCTAACAAAATTCACTTTGAAATATGCTGCTTGTTAAATTTCTGCCTTAAAAACTTAGATTTTTCTGTCGACTATGTTTGATAAGAATGCGAGTGCACTGCAGGCCTATATATCACACTTAGGGTGACAAGTAAAAATGCTCCCCCTTTTTTTTATATAGTTTTTATGGTGCACAATAGCTAAAGTGTAGGTTTGATGTGAGTCTGCATTTTGCTGTGGCTCTGCTGGGACAGTATATTGTTTCCATGGTGTGTGGAGCTCTGCAGAAATGAGAATAAGTATATAAGAAAGCTTTCCAGAGCACTGGAA
This sequence comes from Monopterus albus, assembly GCF_001952655.1. Lineage (NCBI taxonomy): Eukaryota > Metazoa > Chordata > Actinopteri > Synbranchiformes > Synbranchidae > Monopterus > Monopterus albus. The sequence goes on along the minus strand of NW_018128021.1, from coordinate 611,330 downwards.
TGACATCCAGATGTGTTTTTCTCCTGTGTGTCCTTCCTCTGCTCCTCTGCTCTCTAGCTCTCAGATCATCTTTGCTCTGATACCCTTTCATTCTTTTAATTTTTTTTTTCCTTTTTTAAAAACTCCTTTCCCTCTTTATCTTTTCTTCACTATGTACAAAATAGTGTCAGTTCCTGAAGGATGAGCTGAGTTTGAAGGCCACTTACTGGGATAAATGGGTGTTTTCAGAGGTTGCTCCAGCCTCCTGGGAGGTGCAAAATCAGTCCTTAAAGAGGAGAGAGTGGAAAAGAAATGGGAAGAAGAAAAACAAAAAAACTAGGTGGGGGAGGCTGAGAAACTGTACATCAAGGGGCCCTTTGTACATTATTAAGTCTCTGTCTCAGTGTCTGCCATGCTTTATCGGCCCCTTCCCCTCTCATTCCACAGAAAAAAGCCCTCAGAAAACCATTGCTTTTCTTTTATGTGAAGAACTTAATGTTGTTCTGAGACCTTTCTTTCCACACTAAAATGGAAATTCCTTAGCTTTCAGATAGATGTGATAGTGGAATTGTTACTGAGAGCTGATGCAAACACTGTCCTGCAGCTAAAGTGAATTTGAGTGCACTCTTATTACTGTAACTTTTTTGGTGGGAGGTTCAATAACAAAAGGCCAAATGAGGGGAATTACCTGAGAGAGATGTGTGTTATCCTTGAGGAAAGAGACAAAGCAAGATTAATTTCACTAACTGTATTTGTGGTGATCTCCAGGAGATGCTGATTAATTATAGCCATAATGAGCAGAAAGAGAGAGAAAGGGAGAGCACAAATGCCCATTGTAGCCATTGGTCAAATGTTGAGGGATTTGATCGCGTTACTGTTTTAACTGTAATTAATTTTCCACCCTGTGCAAACTGGGGCTAGTTGTTGTTTGCAGTCCACATTTAAACCATATTTTGTCCCTCCAATTCCCCCTGATGACGGAATTGGGTTGCAAGCCAGGACAGAGATTGCGGACATCAAACTTATAGCGAGGATGAAAGTTGTCACATCATAAAGATGGGTGATGTATCATTGAATACCTTATCCACCAGTGAGGCAAATCAGTAGATATTCATCCATCCATCCTGGTTTATTTTGCTTCTGAATCATGGCAGTTATGTCAAACACAACAAAAGATTTCTGTCATCTCTAAGCAGATGATGGTCAGACCATATCTAAAGACAAGAAGGTTAATAACTTTTCTGAATAGTGACATTTGAACATAGGACAAGAATCGATCACCTCCAAGTTAAGAACCTTGGTTTTTTTTACACTTGCATCCTTTTGTGAAAAGACTACATTTTATACAGAATTGTCTTCTCCTTAACTTCATAGTACCCCCCCCATTTCCAAAGTGGTTTTGAATAATTAAGACAGTTATTGCATGCTCTTGTTTCCATTTCAGATGTGATCAAATTGGCTCGTGTCCAGTAGCAGGACTGATGGAACACCTAGATCCAGAGTCCCATCACACCAGGGCCCATGCCAGTCTCAAATGCCAACTGACTCCCGTGCCCTGTTTGCTTACCGATTACAGGTTTTCATCAGTCTTAAGTACTGAAGTATTGCAGCGATAAGGGCCACGAATCTTACAGCAACTAACAATGCAAACTGTAAGTCAGAGCAGCAAACGGGCTTATTGCCCAGTGGAAGCCCAGCCTTAACCTGTCACGCTGGTGCTAGTGCTGTAAATCCCAACCTGATGGGTATATGAGGATTCCTCCTGTAAAAAATGGCTCCATATGTCACCTGTGATGGCAGGTTATTACGACCAACATGTTGTAGGCAACCTCTGGTGACTGTAGTTAAGTATGGCACAGAGGAGGAAATTAAGTGATGTAGTATACTGAGTGACAAAGTCCACATTAGGATGAGGAACCTGGTTTGGATGGATTGATCAGAAAAAACAGACTTACCCACAGGACACCTGTGTTTGATTCTAGTGTAAAATGTTGTGTGTTTTTTCCATGGCCTTTCCACAACCTTTAGCATTTTTTGCCTGTTTATTAATGTAAACATAACTATGAAAATTATTTTAACCCAAACCACCATCTTTTTCTAAACCTAACCAAGTAGTGTTTGTTCCTGAACCTAAAGAAAACACAATGGATCCAAATTGTAACTAGAGGAATTTTCCAGTATTCCTACTTCTGTCTTCTCTGTACTTGTTTTCTTGTGGAACTTGTCAAACATCATCAGTCACAGCCAAAGTACTCTTCCAGTTGAAAGACGTTTTTAGAGATGTCGGTACCCGCTACAGAACCAGCTAGCTATAATTAGCAGACAGCTACATCTCATTCAGAGCACAGTAGTCGGACAGCAAGAGCGTTGGTATTCCAATCGCACATGGAGAGGACTGTGTCCCCCTGTTCTTGGGAGTTTGGATTTCAAGTTTGAACTTACCAAGTCTAAACTGTGAATTCCAGGAGTCTGAGCTTGGTGTACGTGGCATAGTACTGTTGTGCTTTACAGTCATTATAGATTGCATGATAGTTTCCAAGATGACAAAGGTCTGGTAAATGTGCCGCTGTCTAAATGTCTATATCTAAATGATATATATTATCATTTAGGATGGATGGTTTGTTGGGATTTAAATGACATTATAAATTTGAAATAGAATTTTGAGTTATGTTGGTGTGAGTTGCGAGTGTCTAATTTGGTGCTTGTCCCTGACATGTTGACTGTCATGAAATGATGAAAAACTGTCTTTGGGATGAATTAGAATAATTTGCAGTCAGCATTCTTGCAGTACATGCAGGCTGGACATAATCTCTTGAACTGCACTGCCTGCACATGCAAAACAGGCCTTCGGTGTTAGCAGGCTTTCACTGCATTCCCATTAACTGGAATAAATATGCTGACTAGATATGCATAATACATGAGAAAAGGGGGGTGTTACTGTGATGCACATTTTTCAGTGGCAGTCCCTTCTTCTCTCTCTGTAGGCAAAACAGACATATATATCTATATATATATATATATAGATATATATACTAAAAGGGACATTACAGCACTGTAGGTCCCTGGCCCTCAATGCAACACCAGAGAGGAAAGTGGCAGGAAAAACCTAGAAGCCTTGAGCTGCAACTCATTATTGTTTGGCC
>NW_018128021.1:548698-607176 GCF_001952655.1 Monopterus albus | reverse complement strand
TATCTATATATATATATATACAGATATAAATAATAAAAGGGACATTACAGCACTGTAGGTCCCTGGCCCTCAATGCAACACCAGAGAGGAAAGAGACAGGAAAAACCTAGAAGCCTTGAGCTGCAACTCATTATTGTTGGCCTCTCTCTCTCCCTCCATGTTTTCTTTGCCTCCCTTGTCTTCTCCTCCGTCAATGAGTCTCTGCCCCTTTAGCAAGCATCTTCCTCTTTTTCCCAGTGGGTTCCCGCCAGGCAGTGGATCTGCTCTGGATGCTGGCACTAAGCTCTAATTACACCGTCTATCTCACCACAGTGACAGCCATGGCCGAGAAGATCTCTGTTCCCTTGTTTGCTAATCCACAGTAGGGGAAATAACACTTCAGTGAATACTTGCCTCTCACTGATGAGTTTAATTTGACATGTAGCACCATGGAAAGGCTGATGGGAATTCCTAGACTACAACAAAGCAACTGTTGGCATCATTTTACTATCAGTTATCAGTGTATTCTGGTTGTTTTATTATTAGAATTTGTATTGTTTGTGGGGAAATTGTGATATGATATAAGCATAAACAGTAGCTTTCAATATGATGGTTCCACTGACTTTGTTTGCATTGTCAGATGTGTGATTACAGCACAGTCAAAGCAGAAGGACAAGGGGTGTAACAACCAGTCACCTCAACACAGCTGTGAAAACATTTGTAATCATACCAGCTTGTGTTTGTGAGTGTGAATGATATGTACTATATCACTTCCCCTGGAGGGTAGCTTTTCTGGAAGATACACCATCACAATGACCAGTGTGATGCTACAATCTGCAAACAGGGGCAAGATAAATGCGCATGTCATTCACAACCACATGGGATCCCGTCTTCACGTGCCAGAGGACAGGAAAAGACTTGGGTTGTGACAGAGGATGACTCAGTGCAAGCTAAATAGTGGTTAGGATACTGGAAGTCATTTAGGGCTCTAGCCCTTTAGACAGTTGCTGACCTGTGCTGTATATTACAAAGACGACTGTGGGCAAGATTGGTTTGGGTCAGCTCCATCTCCTAAGTCAAGGTGATGTAAAAGAACCTGAGTCCTGTCTAAGTGATGCCCTGCTGACTGCTGACCTTTGTGTCTTTTCCCATCGATCAAGCAGTGTGTGTGTGTGTGTGTGTGTGTGTGTGTGTGTGTGTGAGAGAGAGAGAGTTGGTGGTGGAAGTACTTGTTTGCATGCCAGTTAGTGCATTTGAATGTGTGCTTGCAAGTGAGGGTCTTTGAAGGATCTGTCTTTGTCGCTGTGTTGTGTGACTGAGTTGTGTCCTGCTCATATTCAGTCAAGCACATCCAGCCATGGCCCCAGCCCTGCCTGTGGTGACAGGAAAGTCGTGGCAGTTTAAATCAGTTGGTGGTGGTGTTGCAGTAAAAAGTGCCTGTGCTGATGATAAATCTGTTTGTTTTCTGCCATCTGCAGCAGTAAAAGTAGCAGTAACCCTGATAGACACTAATCCAGGTTCAAACTAACACACTAGCATATAACCCCATGTAAAACCAGAATGTATTGTTTTAATTACCTATTAGACTGTAAATGTTTCATTTAGGTTTTAACTTAAATTTCTTTAAATTCAGGAAAAAATGAAAACCTTTCCAGATTTTATCACTGTATCACATATATCTATCTGTGTGTGGGACATTTTAATGATGCTACTGTATGATGCTTACTTTAAATATTCAAGCTTCCAACTCTGTTTTTAGCTATTGTACATCAAATGGAAATATTTCTGATTATTTTTACATATACAAATTTCCCAAAATTCTACCTGAAATATTTGCAATCTTTGGGAACTTTGCAATAGCATAGAATTCAAGTTAATTTCTTTGAGTTTGGCTGAACAGATTTGTTGTACCCGGTACTTTTTACCATACTGACTCTGAGAGACGAGACAGCCCAAGTAACTACAAAACAGTGCTGATTTATTCCATGAACACAGGTAAAAATTAACATTACACGCTCAGGTATCTTGCACCTCCAAACTGCACGCAGGCAGATGAAAGACCCCCGAACCCAACAGGCCTATACATTATATCCCCTCGGTTGGGCTAGCCCCATACTACACAGAAACGTCAACCGAGACGTCTCTCTCACCAGCTTTGCAGCTGGCCATAGCAGTAGTCAAAACATGAAGCAAATCAATGTGTGTGTGTGTCTGTTGATGAAGTGGTGTGTAGCTAAAAACATTCTCACAGACTTCTAGTAACATGTCGTGACTTAAACATAAGAACATATTATGGCTAAGGCTACAGTTATACACGTCATAATAATAATATTAAACACCCTGTCTGCTGACAGTCATCAACTCTTCTCTCTAGTTATCCTTGACCAGATGTACCCTGTAGTGTGTGTGTCTGTTGATTAAGTGGTGTGTAGCTAAAAACATTCTCACAGACCTCTAGTAACATGTCGTGACTTAAACATAAGAACATATTATGGCTAAGGCTACAGTTATACACGTCATAATAATAATATTAAACATCCTGTCTGCTGACAGTCATCAGCTCTTCTCTCTAGTAGCCTTGACCAGATGTACCCTGTAGAAACTCATAAGCAGGCCTAAGCATTTAACAGTCTAACTAGACATCCTATCTCCACTAAACATTTCTAATACATAAAGTATCTATCCAATATCTATCTGACTAAAAATACCTAACAGATTGAATTTATAAAAATGAAACCACTAGTGTATGTGGCTGAGCTGAAGAGAGTAAAGGAAACACGGTCAGTTTTCTATGCTTTAATTAAAAATTTCCATTTTAAGCTATTTTTATAATTTGGACTCGTCGTATCCACCTGAAACTTGAGAGACTCCAGCAAACAACATGCATGGGGCAAGTAGTACAAGCCTTCTCACTGCTTTCCAAATAAACTTTTAACTAATCTCAAACGGTGTTTTCTAAGTCTGACAAAAGAGAGTCACAGAAATTAGTCCCCTGAATGAAGACTCTTTGAGTCAGGTGTCTGTATAACTGTCATATCTTAATACATAAACAACCAATTGAATTTCTTTTTTTGTTTTTCTGAGAAGAATGGCAGAAAATGATTTGTAACACTTTGTATCACAGATTACAGCCCCAGTCACTAATGGGGATCAGCTTTGCAACGTCTGGGGTATGCCGAAGTGCAAGTCTCACCTCTGGGGGAATTAGTCGTTTTCCAGTCTCCCACAGTGATAACCGTGGTACAGCATCGTGCAACAGATAACAGAGCTCAGACAGACAGTCGGCTGTGTTTATCATTAGTAGAGGCATTCCCCAAGGCTCTGTAATAATCCCAGCTTTACTCTGCATCATTATACAGCAGACTGTGAAGCCCAGCCAGATTATTTCTCTTCTTTCCTCTCTTCTTCTCATCCCTTTCTCTCCACTCTACTTGATCTGCTCCCTCCTGCTCTTTCCTTCCTTCCTTCTTTTCTCCACACCTTCTCCTTTTTCCTGCCTTTTCTCTTTCTTCCTCCTCAGTTTCTCCTCTTTTTGCTTTGGGTGTGTCAGACCTATCACTCTAGGCTGATTTACCACACCCTGGGGGAGACAAAGGTGCAGGAAATGGAGCTCAGAACTCATTGTTAGTGGCCAATGAATTCTTAATTAGGGCAACAAATGGTGCAGTGCCTCAAGTGTGGCTGGAACAATCCCAGAGCACTAGAGGTCAGGGACCAGTCAACCCCTCTTCTTGTGTTAGCTGATTATGTGCTGGACTGTGGCAAACATTCCACAGTGGGTTAATGTTAACGTACATATGTACATGCATGTGCTGATGTGTCTCGTGACAAGTGGATTTAATTGAAGCAGATTTCATTTTTAAATGCAGAAAATATCCTCTTTGCTCTCATGTACACAATGATTGTCTTATTGTTCCACATTGGAAGAGACCCTAAACGTCTCGACTGGAAGCGTTAATGAAGCCACTAACATCAATTCCTCACAACATGGCCATATCATACACACCTACAACACTTCCCCTGTAACCCCTCAACCCCCGACCAATGCAGTCCCCTGCATTAAAACGCAGAAGGGAGTTGCACTTACAGTTTCCCAGCACCCAGTGAGATCAGCTACTGTACTATTTTGTGATCACAAAGATTGGTTTGGAAGAAGACCTTTTTAAAATTAATAGGATTGTTTGTACCCCCTTTGTCTTCAGTCCACAACAGACCTGAATTGGAAATTCCTTCCCTTTTCCAGCTTTCTAACCCCAGTGATAATGCAGTAAATGCTGATCCAAGATCCTCATGTCTGCCTGCATAGCTTGCCATAAGACAAGGCAGTGTCCAGCGGTCATGATATTGATCAATTCCTCTGAAAGTTCAACACAGCTTTACCTTGCATGTGCCACGTTTCATAATACATACATAAAAAGCTTTGTTGTAAAGGGAATAACAAACCCTGTAATGGTTGTTTCCACATTGCCCTTTCTTGTGTTATTTTCCCTGATTTTTACCTTCATATCTATCCCCTTCTCATCTCTTGCTTCCCTTCCTCCCATCTGTCCTCTGAGCCTCATGCTGTACATCAAACGTCCTCTGTCTCGGTGTGTGCTGACAGGCAGCCCACTGTCAAGCTCTCAGGCCAGTCTAAGGGGAACTGAGCCTGTCTTCATGAGGCCTCTGAAGAGACATTGTCACAGTAAATCCTCTCTGGAGGTCGCCCAGTGCAGGCTGCGTCTTTCAGAGAACACACGATAGGAGTTTTTGTCCATCTGTAATGTGTAAAATAAAAGACAGATGGCTGAATCAACAGTAAGCGTTGTATGAGAGAGAACAGGAAATAGAGATAATGTGAGCTTTGAAAGTCCATGCAACAGTACTCGGGATACCATTACATTTCATAGAGAGACAGTATTACCCCTAATCCTTCAGTTAGTTGTCTGTGTGTGGTTGTGTGTGTGTGTGTCTGTGAATCGCATGACTTCTTTCCCCATCTATTATTGAGTGTTCTGCCACACTCTGACAAAGTCGCAGCTGATTAATAAGTAAAGACAAAACCCCAGAGGTCGAGACGAACCCTGAGCAAATGATAAAGAAATAAATTCATTGCAAACAGAATTAAATTCCCCAAAATAATTTGTCATCACTTGTCTCATTTGCCAGCATCTCTGTACTGCTGTCACTGCTGCTCTTTGGTGAGAGCTGCTCTGAAATTAATCTTAAATTTCTTCAGAAGCTTCTCTTTGTGTGCCCATGGGGAGGGCTGGGTGTTGTACATTACATACTGTGTGTATATGTATATATATGTGTGTGTGTGTGTGTGTGTGTGTGTGAGGAGGGTGGTACTAGGATAAGTTCACATTTTACAACTTGCATGTCTCTGCTTGTTTATGAACAATGTGGGATGGAACATCAAGATATGCTAAAAACACAATACTGTCCCACTATATCAGATTATCCTCACACACACTTGCATACACAATCACACACACGGCACTCATGCAGTATACACACAGTGACACACACACACACAGTGTCATCCTCAAAGGCACCCAGGGGCGGCATGGCCGACGTGACAACATCTCTAATGAGCTTGCCTGAGTGGGTGACCCTGGTGCCTGGCAAGAGGAGTGGCGTTGCCATGGAGATGTAGAGGCGAAGGGTCTGAGTCATGGTGTCATGCAGGTATTTTTGAAGGGGGTTTAACACCTTAATGTTAGTTTTAGTCATACATACATGTATGAAAATGCACATATGTTGTTACATTGTAAACAATTATTGTGAGGAATTTTAGCAAACCTGTGGTTGAACTTAAACAACATTTTAAACCAAATTAGATCAATATATTTCCAGCATGGATATGTTTCCTCCTTCTTTCTGTTCTTCTGTAGCACAGCATGGCTTAAGCAGTCTGAGTGAGTGGCCATTATTCTGCCTGGCAGGTCCAAACATGACACATTTAGAGGTTTGAGGTGTATAATGATGACTGTGTGCTCCACCGTCTTTCATCATCTTCAGCAACAGAGAGAGAATGAGTGAGAGAAAGTGAGAGTGAGAGGGTGTAAAAAAGAGAGAGATATGCAAGAAATGCAGAGAGCTCTGGGGTCCTCAGTGTGCTCAGTGATGATATGCAGCATAATGAGCTTCTAGACTGTGCATCACAAGCGTGATGCTCCGCGTTGCCTTGACTGTCAGCAACACCCCCCCACCCCCACCCCCGTATCAGTGAGATGAGGGCCCCTATAATCTCCTTCATCCACTCCATACCAGATTTTGAGGCTTGCTCTGCTGACTTTAAGCTTGCATTTCATTTGTTAGCCTAATGGTGAAATTTGTAAGGAGTTTAAATTGAGGCTTCTCCAGGAGGTGTCATGTGGAGTTGTCAGTGGGGAAAGAAGTGATTTTGCTGCTTGGTGTGAACAGTAATCACTTTAAACTTGGGCAAGTTAAATTTAGTTTAATAGCGGGAGGATGTGTATGTTTCAGTATATTAATAATGCACATAACATAAGTGAAATGCACTGGAGTACATAGCTCAGTTCATTTTAACAATGTTAACTACAACACTTTATTTTTAGGTAATGCTGAATGTGAAGCCACCTTAGATGTCAGTATAATCCCTTAATGCAATGGAATGCCATGCACATGCACAACTACACTAGCAATCAAACATTTGGACACACTGGACACTTACCTGGAAGTTTGCGAAGTCTTATAGATTTTTAGAACATTTTTATGTAATGCATTTACTGTTTGCCCTTGTTTCCTCCCCCAATTAAGTTTTATTAGCCCGGGGGGTTGTTTTAAACCTCTATGGTTGTCTTACTGCTCCTGTTTCTTGCTCCGTCAGACTTCTTTTTAGTGCTGTTTCCAGCTTGTTGCAATCCAAAATGTCACTAGCTGATTTAGTGACTACATTGGTATGGACGGGAATGATGGCCAAACACATGAAAATAAGAGTGAAGTCGTAAAGGAAATCTGATTTATGCTTAAAATAAAACAAGCACATTGACATAAAATGTTTAGTAGGTACATTACCTGTTCACACACACGCACACACACATTTACCATAGAAGCACTTTTTTCTTGGCTTGCAGTGAAGAGGAGCTTCTCATCACACATGAATAATTAAAACTGAAAGAATGCCTTTGCTGTTTTTTGCAGGGTCAGCGCACAGTCAGTTGGAAAGGTCAGGACTGGGGACATTGTTTTGAAGAGGGCAGGGAATGAAAACAAGCTGGTGCTGAGGTACAAAGATGAAAGGGAGATGTGGTGTTGAGATTGGGTGACGGAGGGGGAGGGAGGTGTGGAACACTTGGCAAGGGTTGAGAATGAGGGTTGAGAAATAGATTTACAGAGGGTGGATGGGCTTTGGTGTTATTACTAAAAAGGGATTGATACCTTGGTTTGGGTGATTGGGCTGACAAATCAATCACAACCTTGAGGGAGATTGAAAAGACTTTGGGTTTCTGCCGTAGCATTGCCACCGTGCCTGGCTTTGGAAAAGATGTGCGGTGTGACCCATTTGAATGCATTAGAGTTTACATGCCTCTTTACATAGAGGAAACTAGAAGAATTAGTGTGGGCGAGCACTTTGTGCATGCATGCAAAAGAAAATATGGTAATGTGAGTGTAGGTCTGTGTGCATGTTTTATTGCCTGAGTTTTAAGTGCTGTCACTTTGGCAAGCAGCGACCAGTGTGTTGTAGGAGATTAAGCTTTATATTACTGTAGCTTTGATGCGCTTAGTAAATGATACTATGCTTGGTGAGCTTCTCATTCTGGCATGTCACATATGCATTTTTAATAATAACAGTTGCACTTTGTCATTTTTTTATACAATGGACCTAGAGTTTCAAGCAAATGCAGGCAATTTTATTTGTTTTTTGTTTGTTTGTCAGATGAAATGAAAACACTAGCTAATTAGTGTTAGCTCAGTGCACTGGTTGAAAACTCAGTATCACTGACTTTCACTGTTTTCACTGACTGGTATAAAAATAAAACTAAACATGCACTTTATGGCTACTGACGCTTAAGCTTCATATTCCACTCTGTTTTGATGCTTATTATAGAGAAAACTACTTGAACAAGTAACACAAGGGTCATACTTCTGCTTTACTGTTAGTTTTTTCAAACTGGATGTGTGACTAACAAGACAGAAGGCTTTGAGAGAAACCACTGTAATAAGTAATAAGTTTGGCTGAACTTGCTGGACTGTGTTTGTAGCTTTCTAATCTTATTATTTCATGAGCCTTAAAGTTTGTTCCAACACCCTGGGGCTTTCCCAGCACCCACGTTAGGAAAAGCTTCACTAGCCCATGCAGTAAAAATCTTGTTTTCACAGCAAACCTCTATGGTTTTCTATAGATTCATAAGGAAAATTATATTGTACTATATGTGCTCTGATGATTGCCTACTTGCCTCTGAGTGATGGATGAACTTTTAGCCTGAGTTGTGATCATCAAAATCATACTCCCCAGCAGACAAACAGACTTTCAGATGACCTCAGATTGGTACCAGTCCATGTGTCTCTTCTGCCCACTCTAATCATCAATCTGCTGCCTGGTTCACCAGCTGCTGGCACCTGTCAGGATGAAAGACATGGATTAGAGACAGAGAGAGAACGTGAAAAGGATGCACATACAATACTGACATCACGTGTCCTGTTGCTAGGGAGCTTGTGTGTTTTTGTGTATTGTGTGATGCAAGTCCAACACCACTGTCAGGCCTAGCTGCAGGAACAGTGGGACTAGATCCAGATTTGTTTGTGTGTGTGTGTGTGTGTGTGACTTGTGTGGCTTATATGATTGCATGTGGAGTGTAAGATAGCTTTCCTCTTCTGTGACATTGTTTTGGAAAAGACTATCACTACACATCATGCTCAGCCATAGAGTCAAACAACCTTATACACACACACACAGCTACTCGCACATCGCTCATGCTATTCCCCTCCCTGTTGCATGTCTAAAAATAGATCTTTTTTTCAATGATCTCTCTGCATCTCAAAGCAGCCGGCTGTAAGACAGGCATGTGCACGGGGTTAACTATAGCCCATCCTCGGAAGAACTCTCTTTCTCACCACCCCCCACCTCAGCCCTCACACACAAATATACATGTCCTCAGAACAGCCCATTCAGGGAGCAGATGGCAGCCAGTGTTTGTGATACAAGAGACCCTATGTGCTGTGCTCACTGGGAATCGGGCTCATTGACATGCAGGCAACGCTTCTCCTCCAGTCCAGGAGAGTAAGCTCCACTGTGGAGCGACAGTTAGCTCCCAATATATGATGGCCATATGTTCATTACACCCATGATTTCCTATCACCCCTCTATGCCCTTGGAGAGAATAATATTAGGCTTATAATTAACACACATCATAGTGAGTGTAACAGATCTTGTTACCGACCCAGAGATGTTAGATAAAGACTGAGAAAAAGAGCTCACTCGGATGTTAACAGGTTTTGAATATGATATTGAAGTGAGAAGCTACTTGCCTCATTTTTGGATGTTTGTGCTTATGCAGAAAGCAGCATATTTTTTTCTGACCAATAACTATTTCATTGCATCTATCTTGTCATACTTCCAGCCACCTTGTAAATCCCGCTCTGCTCTCTGTTTGCTTACAACTATACACGGCTTGTGATAATCTTAACTATAGATCCACCAACTCACTTGTTCCGGAGCTTTCAACCATGTGATAACAACTGAAAATGTTGTTTCAGAATAAATGTCTGGTCATGTTTATTGTACTAAACAAAGAATTCCCCCAGATGTGATGTTATAGGTATTTATTTGTTTTTGGATACATAAGTTAGTTCCAATATTCAGAATCAGGGTATTGCTAAACAGAGAGTAATTGTATGTATACTGTATATATTCAGTCTCATGCTTTACATCACCAAGTACAATGTACAACACTTTGTTTTGGTCAAATGATTCCACATTGATTCACTGAAGGACCTCAAAAACATACTAAGGGACAGTTGGAAACGTACTGTTCAAGTAGGTGACATCCTCATTAGCTCCGACAGCATAACGGTGGTAGCGCGGCAGATAAAGAGAAGGTCATTGTGGTGTGATCCCAGTCTTTTTGAGTCTAATAAGCAGACAGGATCATCCAGGGGGGATTAGTAACCACCACCCAGGAGTCTCTTAAACATGTGCAGTGAGCAGTTCAGAGAAACAGGCTGATTGAAGGTACCTTTCAATTTCTACTTGGTTTGTAGAAGGTTGTCCTTTGTATATATCTCAGATTATGGACTGGAGTCTGCTGCTTTCTCCACTTTTGCACAAAGAATTTTTTCAGTTAAATCTATAGTCTTTTTCCCTCTTTGTGTTGTGACTTGTGAGCTGTCAAAACAAAGCACACACAGTAAAGCCCTCCAAATTAGTTGGGCTGTTCCTGTTCACATCTTTTTAATCACCTTATGTTAATTAATAAAATTGTTACCCCTCATAAATTAGGATAATTTGTGTGTGCATGCACGCCTGTGCCCGGTCTGTGTCTTTACACCAGGAGCAGTAGGTGTGGTATGTGTGCTTTAGTCATGGCCATGCTCTAACAAAGTCCCATCTATCACTCTGCTCAGTCAGGCTTCAATTGTAATTGGCTTAGAATAAATGGGCCATGATTTGGGAGCAGAGAGGAAAAAAAGAGAACAGAGTGCCAGCAAAAACAAAACCACAGACAATTCAGTAAACAGACCCCACCTAATGAAGCAAGGGGCACAGGTGAGGCTGCAGACAGAAAGTAGATTGATGTCCTGCCCCTGTACGGGGCCGGTTGTCAATAAAGATACATATGTTACTAAGGCAGGGAGGAGGCTGTGACCCTGAGGCAGTGAGACAGAGTGACACAGCAAAACTGCAGTATTATATTAGATAATATACGAAGAAACTGGTGAAAGTTAGGATAACAATGTAGATGCTGATCGTTTAGAATACAGTACACCCAAGGTAAAACAGCAGATTAATAGATTATTCATGACAAGGATAATTGTATGAAATGTATAAGGTGTATAATCTTACATGTTAGGCTGTGGGAATTTAAGAGTAGCAACATATCAAGATTTTGAAATCCACCTAATGTGCTGGTCAGAATGCTGCAATAAACAGAAACTTTTACTGTGACAGTGACATTTGTCAAAGCATACTGTAGCCGAAGGTGAAAAAAAACCCCTCACTACTGTGTATTCAGAAGACAGGGTTAGGAAAACCAAGCCATCTAAGACAAACCTTTTCCCTTGGATTAGGGGATTGAGCTACTGAGTTTGTGGGAACATTTGTCCAAGGTCAAATACCATGAGGGAAGCAAGCCTTGCAGCAAGCCAAACTGTTCCAGTAAAGGCTGAAGACAAACAGTTAGCTTTTTAATTTAACTTGAAAATAATTGCAGAATTGTGAAAACAGTACTAAACAACAAATAGTGATTGGAAATTTAAAAATATTGAGATGAACAAAGGTATTTTAAAGATGAATTAAGGCTAGGCAAACGTGTAAAACAGTTGTCAAATAATTAGTTGCATTGTTCTTCATGTCAGAAAGAAACAAAGTATCATCAGTAAGAGATTGGCATTGTGTTGATTACACTTTATACTGTTTTTCCCTTTTACTTGTCACCAATCTGTATGTACTATTTGAATGAGGTGGATTTCCTAATATGCAAGGTTCATACACTTGAGGATGCTGACAGAACCTGTCATGGCAGACTACAATTAGGATATTTCTGAGATTCATTTTTGTATGTCAGACATTCTGTGATGTGATAATGTCCTTATCCCATCAAATAAAAGGATGTTCATCTGTACACTTGCACTTCTATATTTTTTATTCCGTTTTGCAGAAAAGGTTTTCATAATGGAAAATTGAGGATCTGAAGGAGAGATGGACACGGCGGATGACACTAGGCATCCCCCCTGTCATGCAAAACGCACACACACACACACTCCCATATACAATCATTCACGCTCTTGTGCCAATACACATCAGCCACTGACAGGGTAGTTGTCAGTCACTGTATGAATCCTGTGGCAGTTTCACTTAAAATCAGACACATAAACATTTGACTTACTAACAAATATCATTGTGTACTGTATGCAAGGATAGAAACAGAGAGTATGAGGATGTATAATGCATTTCTCTAAAACAAAACTGATGGATTCTACCTTCCTCCAGTGGGTTTGCACCAGGAAAGAGATTAACAAATGACCCGAAACACAACAAAACTGACCGCCATCGTTCCAAAGCCACACCATTGTTATTTCTGGTTTTACTTCTTGCAGCATCCAACTTCTTTTTAATTGTAACTTTCCTGAATACGATGTTACCAACCCAGATCTGCGGCACCAAACCGTAGTTGGGGACCTCTGGTTCATGCTTTAGCCCTGGCTCATAGCACTAGGTTGCTGTTTTAGATACTGGTGAGACAAATCCAGTCAGGAAGAATCAAGGAAGTCCAACAAACAAATAATTTAGTTTGAAGCCATTGTGGCAGTGATGTATCTGTTATTCTAGTCCATTCCATTTACCTGACTGAGCTGTACGGTCCAGTACGGTCATTCTGTCCGCATTGTGTAATGTTACTAGTTTAACTACTGTCATCTCAGCTCATGCGACATCTGTTGCATGTTTGTCCATACTGGAAGAGAGATTCCTCCTCTGCGGTGCTTCCTGAGGTTGTTTCCCTTTTCCATGTTAAATATTTCGTCAAAGCCCAAAACAGCGGTGTGTGGCTAGAGGCTGTTGTTTGCTGTATGTAGTGTGAGGTCCATTTAAGAAACTCAGTGATTACATGCAATATGTACAGACCTGATTCATAGAACAACAGCTACAACATTTAAATTTATAGCCTGATGTCTGACTGTAGTAGATGAGGATGTGAGTAAAAGTGATGGATGTGTATGAACAAGTGTTATAATATAACCATACTTTTAATTTTGGCTTCATATTCAGACTATCTCTTAATAGTTCCAGTAATAAACAATACACACTTATTCAAACAACAGCAATATACAAAATGTTGTGTGTTTGTGTGTGTAAAACGTATTATTGTTGTTATACATTTGATGATAAACTCCAGAGCTGAACTCTTGAACCTTTAATAAACACACAGCTTGAAACAACATTCTGTGTGCAGCAGTACAGTATGTATATTTAATTCCCCCACTGAATGCACTCACCAATGAAAGAGAATTATTTATTAGGTCATTTTAGCCCAGTTCGTATCTTGCATGTTAGTAGTGAACAGCTTTTTTATTACTTTTATTATTATCATAACCAGGGCTGTGGTGCATTAAGCTCAATCAAGGTGTTATTTAGATTTGTTCAGAACATAAATCCTGATCCTTTTGTTCTCATGCTTTTATTTATATGGTAATGTTTCAGAAAGAGGCGTGAAGCTGAATGACACTTTTGTATTACACCGAATATAAGCCGTGCTGCGTAGAATACCAACTACTGTATTTGGAAGGGAGGCAGAAAAGGACAAAGCGAGAAACCGCAAAGTGTGTCAGAGCAGACGCCACCATTTCTTGTTGAAATTTAAGTAAAAGAAATTGCTTCAAGAAACAAACCTCAAAGTAAATTTTGCATAGGAAGGTGTTCAGGTTATAGTGTACATGCATTGCTCACAACAAGCAGCTGGGAGGTGATGGGGGGGGAGAAAGAACTGAAAGAGGCAGAGAATACAGAGTCATGAGCACGCATTTCCATGTTTATTAATGGGAACGGGCTCCTTCTCAGCCCCGTGACATTCAGAAGAGCTCCGGACCGTCAACTATGTTTTAATCTTCAGCAGGTGCACAGACAGAAAATACACATGTGGAAATGGGAAATAAAGATTAAGTGGAAAGAATGCTTTACAAAATGGAAACCATAGCAACTTGATGCATTTATAAAGTGACTGCCTAATACGTAAAACAGCTAAATTGGCAACCACTCCATCACACGGTTCTGTTAATGAGCAGCAGTTTCATTTGTAATTCAACAGAGCTATTTATAATAACTCAGTCATTCTGGATTGTCATGTTTTCTTAGCTGAGAGTCACATGGGGCCTCCTCACTCATGTAGCAGAGTGTTCTTGTTGTTTTGATGCGATTTACACTTTACATAACTTCTACATTGAGCCTGTCTGCCTTGGTATTTTATAAGTCCACTCTCTTTGGTAATGTGAAAGAGTTTGAATCCCAAAATGTGTTTAAATCCTTGGAATTAAATTTGTTATTAATGTGTATAGTAAAATTGGATCAAATTTTATAATGTCAGCAGACTTGCTCTTAATAGTAATTATCACTCCCGTCTTCATTTACCATCAGACCTAAACACAGTAGCTTTATAGAATTTTTGAGCTTGTTGTTTTCAATTTTTCACCCATAACTTTGGTGTTTTGATTCAATGCAAGTTCAAAACAAAGGTGCAAATGCTGAGGCTTCATAGAGTATATTTAGCATGTGTTAATAGGCAACTGCTTGAAAGGTTCACCACTTAAAATGTAATATTACCAGCATTGTGTTTATAGCTTTCTTCCATTAAAGTTCCCAGATTAGAATTATTTAGTTGTTTTTTTTGTTTGTTTGTTTAGTATACAGGATTAAGACAGTTTCAAAAATGCATGATTGGCATCAGTGGTCATTTTTAAGAATGTAGAGTGTAGTGATAATTGACTGCATGGAAATGTTTCCATTCAGTGCACATCACATCACAGAACAGAATTGTCTGCTACTGTAAGTCACCTGTAAGTACCCATAACACCATACATGTCTGTGTGTGAATGCTTGCGTGTTTGTGTAGTGCACTATGTTTGCAGTCTGAAATAGCCTCTGGCAGCTCTCAGGCACAGAACTGGGGATGAGGGATGAGGGTGGCATGTTGGACACAGCTGAGCTCTGGCGCTGTTGAGAAAACAAGTAGTCAAAGAGACGTGAAGAAGAGCAGACGCTTCAGATTTGAGATGGGAACTAACCGCCAGGCATGATGTGAATACATGTGTGTGTGTGTGTGT
Source organism: Monopterus albus (assembly GCF_001952655.1). Classification (NCBI taxonomy): domain Eukaryota; kingdom Metazoa; phylum Chordata; class Actinopteri; order Synbranchiformes; family Synbranchidae; genus Monopterus; species Monopterus albus. Next base: position 592,215 of record NW_018128021.1, on the reverse strand, counting down.
GTGTGTGTGGTGGGGGTGGTGTGCTCCTACAGTTCCCATGGTACCGTGGTGGCAAAATAGAGCAAGAAGATCTTAGGCTCTTCATTTTGAGTCAGCTAATGAAGTGCGAGAAAGCAGGCCAGCAGCTCTTGTTCCCCTCCTGCAGCTGGCAGCCTGGTCACTACATGGCACCGTAGCTTCCTCACACAAACAACAAGCTGAGCTTGTGCAGTTTGCAAACATGACGTGTTACTCACTCTCAGTCAGATGTCATGGGCACTGAATGATACAATGGCCTTTCAACTAGACACACTGCATTTTCCTTATCCAGGGGTGCTGCAGTCAAGCCTGACCTCTTTTGTAGAGAATAATTAAATTAAGTTATAAAAATAAATTTCTGCCCCTGCGCCCTGGCAGTACTGTAGAAAAATGTTTGTTTTTCTAAATTACTTTCCCTTAGGCTCCAGTATAAAGTGGAAAAGAAATGAATTGAAAGTATATCACAGGCTGAGTGGAGACTCTCAGGTGTGCAAAGGAATGACTCAGACATTGTTCCTGATTGAAGGCATCCATGATTTGCCACATATGAGGCCAAGCTGAAGTTTGCATGTGCATCTGTCTGTCCAGAGAGATGGACATTGGGACAGCCTGCGTCATCAAACAACTTTTATCACAAATATGCTCGTCCTCTTCGCTGTTTCCTGAGACTTGAGACCAAAACAGGACATGTACACTGGGACACCAGGCAGTGGGGAGGGGAGACTGATGGCCTGAATGGAGATGTCAGTCCTGAGGGAGCGCTCTGAGCTTTTTGACAGGAAAAAACAGACTGAGAGTGAATGCTTGCTCAGCTGGCAGATAGGGGCACCCAGAGGTGGGTGAGTTGAGAGGACCAGGATAGCAAAAGACGTGCCATCAAATAAGGTCATTCAAACTATGTCAAAACTATAAAGGGGCAAAAGTTCTTTTAAGCTGATGCTAGACCTGCAGTTTTTAAAGGGTGATATGGGCCACTTGCCGTAATTGTACATGCACACTTTTCCTGTCATGAGATTCTTCTCTTTGTTTATGTTAGTTGTATTTCAGGCAAGAATTTGTCATTGTTTTTCATCTTTCACTCTGGCAGTGATGGCACCAGGGGCAATCAGTTGGTGCCACCCCTGGCCACTCCCTGGCTCTGCCCATAGTGGATCTGTTATTCATTTGCCAACAATTTTAATAATTGATACACTGTTGAAGTAATTTATCAAACCAAAAGTGTTAAACATTGGTTCCACAAGTGTGAGGATTTGCTGCTCATCGCTGTTTTGCATTGTTGTTAATTGAGTATATTTGGGTTTTTGGACTGTTGGTTAGACAGAACAATTGTTTAAAGATGTGACTTTGGGATCCATGAATTATGTGCACAATGTTCTGAAAGGTTCCACACTAAACTGTGAATTGAGAAAATTTTGGACCATGGGCTTGCTCACATATACTGTATTGTGCAGTTTATATTCTATATGTACATAGGAGCTTAAAAAGTCTTTTCTCGGTGTGAGGAGAAAGGGAGAACATAATGCAATAAAGAAAGGATCACAATAAATGATAACTGCAGCTACAGGACTGGAATTGGTCATCTATGGCCGCTTCATCAGGGTTACAGGTGTTTCACTGCACCAGCTTTGAAAAATGGCTAAGTTAAACAGTTTTTAAAGCCCTAAAGGTCCTGTAAATTTTCATAATCAGCTCCTTTCTTTCAGTGATGGGACCCTAGGTGAACACAACTTCAGTATTGTATCGTCTGCTGCACCAAAATTTAAAACATACTGCTTTTTTCACATCCGACCTTCTCTCAGAAATTAGGTGTCAGAGAGACACTCCATCTATATGGCCTGATTAACCACACTGAAACACTGCTGATGAAGCTTTTTGACTTGGTTTAGGACTTTAAACTATTAATAATTCAGAATGTTTTGTCTGTTGTTGATTTCTGCTTAATTAGTAACATATATTCTGTGCTTTAGAAATATAGTTGAGATTTTAGCTTTATTCCTGGAATGAACATGTTTGAACAAATTACTATACAAAATATAATTTAATACAGATTGTTTGTCTGTATGCCCGCTGGCTGTTTAAAAAGCTTCCACTGCAGTCTCAGTAATGACTTGGCAAGTTACAAAGCAGCACTTGAGATTCATGAGTTGCTTCTGTAGTATATGCAGAGGACACAGCATTCTATACATGATGGCTGGGTACATTGTTAGTGTGTATGGATGTCTGTATGTGTCTTTGAGGGGAAGGGAGGGAAACTATGCCCACTGCTTTGTTCAAATCACGGATTGCACATGGGCAGAGCTTCCACACAGGACAATCCCTTTCTGCAGTGTGTGGTGCTGCAGGGGAGGACTATGGGGAACAGCTGCTCGCTCATGTCATCTGAACGCAAATCTCTTTTTGAAGGAAAACCGGCTTGTCTCCAGTTGCGCCACCTAAGGCCATAGGAGAGCTCCCAGACCGGCCTGAGCTTGTGCAGCCATTACTGTAGGGGCACGCCACCAAAGTCCTCTTACATGCAAGTGGACAAAACAAGAAATTACAGAAAGAAAAAGCACCTCAAGAAAACTGGGAAGATTTTCTTTTCAGGGTGTTTGTTCCCATACCTGAAATCTAATATTGAATAGAAAAAAGAGGTTTGAACCATAGTTCAGTATTGTTGGGATGTCGTGACCACTGCATTAAGCTGATGTATTTAATTTGCAAATTTAAAAATGCACTACAAACATATCAGTACATTGATAACTAAGCTATGAAAATGCATGGCTAATGCACTATACATCATGATCCAAAAGCACATACAGATATAGAATGAACATCAATGCTGATATTACATCATGCAGTATTAAAATATGATCACATTAAATATAAACCAAAAAGCAAATCAGACTGCAGTGTTTGGTCATCATCTAGAAACATTAGCACAAGATCTAGAAGCTGAAGGAGCTTATAGTAACAGCTTAACAGCTGATTGCTACATAACCCAAACATTGCGCTACAACAACAGAATGCCTCACTGAGCACCGGTGTGAAAAATGTAATGTCAGTCCTGGGAATGTGATAAACCACAGACACCCAGTAAGACGCAACTGTGCAGGCCGCATCTACAATATTGAATTATAATCTGTACTGTTCATACAAAATACACATCCATTTGTTCAAGTTAAGTACAAGAGCCTTGTTTGTTCTGTAGCTACAGGACACTGATCACTGAGATTTGTATTAAACAACGCCTTCTTTTAGAGCAAAGCTCAGAAAATGCATCTTGTAACAGAAAGTGAAGTGAAACATGTCACAAAAATATGAAGTTCCTGATTATGTACCAGATTCCCTCAAAGTAAAAAAGATAAAACAATAAACAGTTGTATTCAACAAGTACTGGAAAATTAGCCTTTTCTAAATATAAGATTCAAATGGGCTATTGAGAGTATACTTAAAAATTAGCTACTATATATAGTGCAGTAATTTACAGTATCAGTATTGGTTTAAACCCACTCTGCAACTTTGTTCAATAACTGGTGATGCTGCCATTGTGCAGCCAAGTGTCTGACAAGCAGAACAAGCTGATGCTTTGTGTTTCTATTTGTGCAAACCATATATTATAAATAGACAGTTGGATACATTCATTTTTTTAAGGAAGGTGGAGTGATTTCCAGTCAAAATCCGCATGAGATGATCAAGATCAAGAAGCTGTAAGGGACACAAATGGAATTATCCCACCTCCCTGCAGAAAATTGGGTTTTAAGATGAAATGACTTGTAAAGGTGTAGAGACAGGTATTTTTTTGCAGTGTGAGAATATAATGTAAATCAGCTGAAGTCAGGAGAAACGGACCTTCAGCAGGTAAAGCCGTCTGTTTGCTGCCGGTGTATTGATCTTAGAATACCATTAAACAATTTCTTTAAGGATTCCACTACATCAGCAGTAAAGCTACCGCACCTTCCTCTGCCCTTGCTGGCCTTGTACAGGCCCCTCACTGGTCCTGCCATCCCTGTAAGGATTTTTTTTTTGACTTGCCACTCCCTTCATAGCTGTTCTAACAGAGAAATAACATCTTGTTAATTATGATATTAAATTGCGGTGTTACCTTTGGCTGTAAAGACAAGTTGGCTTGAGAATCAGAAGCACAGTCAACACTAGCTGTATGCCAAAGCCTGGCTTCCAGGATCGATCTCTCAAATGCTACACTAGCTGCGCCAGAGAAATTAATGACACTCGTACTAAGATTTCTTCTGATCAATTGGAATTTTATGCACACATTTCAAGTGGCTCACAGCTAAGACATCATCTGGCACACAGAGCTGGATTTCTGGTTTCTGGGGGAGAGTTGTTTTGTGTATTTGTGTATAACTTGGTGGCAATGGAAGGAGAGTCTAAAACAAGATTTCTCAGTCTAATTAACGCCTCATCAACAGCAACCAACATGTTTCTACACAGATTTCCCAGCAGCCCTGTTTTTATTTGAAACACTGAGAAATGAGCAACTCAGCATGTGTGCTCAAAGGCTTATGGGAAATGTGAGTAGAGCATATGTGTGCGTTAGTGTGTGTGTCTTATCAGTCATCTTGGTCAAATCTGCATTCTGACACACTATCGGGAGGATTTGTGGCTCATAGCTGATGGGCAGCTATGCTACCTTCTGCATCATGTCGCCGAGATGCCCTAACCACATTTCAAATACTGCACACTTCGCAACTCTGCATTTCGTAAAAGCGCAGAATCAGATTTGAGAGCTTTCTTTGGGGGCTCAGTGAAAAGCCCACCACATGAGTCACAGCAAAGAGGTATCACATCAGAATAAGAGTAGGGGAGAGGTAGGGAGAGAAAGAACAGATACACACTAAGGCGTGTGAGAGAGGAGATGAGAGAGGCTGTGAAATGGCAAGGGATGAGAAGGGATTAAATTCTTTAGCTGGGGAGGTGGGCAAGAAAATAAAGAAAGAAAGTCAGAAGAAGGAGAAGCAGAGATACTCACAGAAAGTCAGCTGAGAAAAAGCAGACAGAAATGTGTGCAGTTCATGCAGAGTCCAAAGGTAAAGCACGATGAGCTAAGGTGGAGGATAATCAAACTAAGCAGCAGCAGCAGTGGAGTCAATGTCTCCAGCCTGCAATGTGTAATCTTACATATCCCATGGGATTTAGAAACATCTGAACTCACCGTCAAAGATGTATAATTTATTTCTCTTTGTTTGCATTTCATTATTAATTACTTTTTTATAGCAGCAGCTTCTTCGTTCATCTGTCTGCAACACAAACAAGTGAAAAATTGTTGCTTTCATTCTGCAACCACAAGTCTTAGCAGATGGGTATTATCTTCTGTCCCCGTGAGCCTCTATAATACACATTAGTGATTCATGTTCTTCTTAGTGTGTGATTGCATTTCAGTGTGGGTAGATGTAAATTAATATCTATGTACCATTGCCTCTGTCTCTTCCATTTTTCTAAGCACTCTACTGTACCTCCTTTATGGGTAGTCCAATAGGCTGGCCAGCGCCTCTGTGTCCGATTAAGACTTGTCAGCCATTGATTTTTATTGGCCGCGTAATGGTGCAGAACCTAAACATTTATCATGGTCGATGGGCTGTGTGTAGTACAAGCTATTAGGGAATGAGAGAAGGAGAGTGGATGTAGAAAGTTAGAACAAGCAGTATGTGTCAGAATGAACTGTCATCTCTGGAGGGAAATAAAGATGTCACGAGCAGGAAATTGTTTAGTGTTCATCTTTGCTGCAGTGTAGTCTGTCTGCTTTCTGTTAAATACAAACTCATTTACCAGAGGAAGCTGGCGCAGTATGGAGAAATGCTGAAGTATTCCAGAGATTGTGGTTTACAAATGCTGTTTCGAACAACAGGAAAAAAAGTGCAGAACAGAGAGAGTATAATCAGTAAAATGCAAACAAGGAAGGTTATCTGGTCTCATTCTGATTGTTTCACCCCAGCTAACTCTTTCTTAACCCAACCTACCTGGCTAAAACGAGGAGGAATACATTTGTTTTGGGGTTTGAATGCACTGTGTCCTCACACAGGCGCTGGCTGTCCCACTGTGAGCCTCTGGTTGACAAATCTGTGTATAATCCACTAATGTTCTTAATCCTGGGGTCACATTAAAAAATGGATGAGAAATTAATCTGCTGTCAGGTTTGTCAGGTATATTTTTTCAATGCCAGCACTTATTTTCAGCCAAATCCTTCTGTATGGGCCAATACGGCCCCGCAGCCAAATCCCTCTGTACGGGCTCTGTCAAATTCTCTCTGTCCTTTTGTCCTTGCACCGTGACGGTTTCATTAAATTGGAGAAGTTTAAAGACAAAACACCCAAAGCACAGATCACATATGAAAGTTTGTTCCTCTTTGAACGACAAACTCTAAAACAGGGCGGTAAGGAGGAAGAGAAACTTTTGTGGCTGGAGACAGAGAAAACTACTTTATAGCCGGAACAGAATTGATTGTCTTGCTCCTGTGACGAACAGAAACTTCAAAACTTGATCATACTGCGCAAACGCCTTACTGTCTCCTCCCCCACATGGTTGCAGACATAAAGTGCATTTTGTTTCTATGTCTGTCATATGTGCCTGTGCCATGCTATAGCACATGAATACATGCTGCTGTAACCTAGCTAATTTTATTGCTTCTGGCTGAGTGGATCAAAACAAGCTGCATGCAGTGTTTTTATTTCTCATTTTAAAATGAGGAATAGTTCATCTACATTTTGTATTAAGTTTATGCAATGATTATTATTAAAGGTCTTTTTTTATTGTGCCTATGATAGTTTCAGCACTTTACGCTACTGTTCCAAATGTGTGAAATAGTTTCACACACAATTGTGGCTTGAGGTTTGAGGTATTGTGACCTAAACAAAAGTCCTGTGCTGCTAGACACAATTTAAATTCTGCTGTTTTTGAACTACTTTGAACCTGCTTCGGTTAGACGAAACCTGTGACTTCGCTATCCTGTACAGCAGTGGAAAAACAGAAATCAATTCATATGTGGTGCAGGGAGCTTTTGCTGAAATGGAACAACCTGCCTGCCTGAAGAATATTAGATTACATTTTACTCACTTAAGACCAAACTTTCTTTTTAGTGCCTACATGGAAATACTAACTATTTCTATTGTTATGTTGTGCTTTGTGTGGCATTTGTCTTAAGTTATAGGCATTTTGTTTTTTTGTGTTTCCTCAACAAGTTGATCTGTGTTTGTGTAAAATATCATTACATTTAAATTTGAACTGATTTCTCTCAGCTATTGAAAAAGGAGCTGAGTGTGCACTTTTTTTTGGAGGTGGATAATTTTTTTCAAAACAAAACAGTCTTTTTTTTTTAAGAACAGCAACTGTGTACCATGCATCTTTATGGATTAATGTGCAACATACACTCACCGGCCACTTTATTAGTCACACCTGTACAATTGTATGCATTTCAATGCAACATTTCCACTTTAACATCTGTGTTTATGAATCCTGAAATGTTTCAGTTCAGGTGTACCTAATAAAGTGGCTGGTGAGTGTATGATCTTTAACAAGACTTTAACTTTACTCTGAATGAAGGTGAAGAGTCTTTCTGAAGAGGCCCTCAGTCTTTGAGCTGAGTGTCTTTCTCTCCTATACTATATGTCCAGAGAGTTCTTTAATTTAAAGGTGCCTCTTTGTCAGTGATTCACATTAATCAATAGAAATATGATTCTGAAAAACTCCTGCCTTCACCTCGAGCACCTACAATCATTTCATTGTTTTAAATATATGAATCTGAACCATGTGAATGTTTCATACTGCCAGCCAAATCTTCTGTATGTCGCCTCTATCCTGGCTGTCATGACTACAGAAAATGCAGACATACAAGTACAGTGTAATCTCCTCTGAGCCCTGCAACACTCACATGATGTAAATTCATGAGAGCATGAAAATACCCCAGTAATTTTAACATTTTGCTGGAGTTTAAAACAATGTTGAATGAAACTTCTAAGGCTACATAAAATATAGTGTTTGAATTTGAACACTGTACTATAAATAGGGCACATAAATGTTTTATATTTATTTATTTTTTCTTATCTGTAAAGATTGATTTATAATTTTCCTTTTTTTTGTGGTGTCTTGGAGTGAATATCAAATTCTAATAGCGTAATAGCTCTGTAGTAAGACACATTAAGGCTCAGTTGAGTCCCTGAAAATGATACAGATGAGCAGGAGAAGAAACAAATGGAGACAAAGATGCACATACACTGCATTGCATCACAGTGAAGTTGACAAATGTATCTTCTTTCTTCTGTTCTTTTTTTATTTTGAGTGCAGGGCCAAAGGAGAAATCTCAGGTCCCTGCTGAGTTGCAGATGGATGTGCCAGTGCCGCTGTTCTTCGATCCCACCCAGCTTTGCAGAGTCATCCTTCATCATGAAGAAACCAGCCCTTCCCAGATCACCTTCAATGGTCAGCTGCAGTTATCTCATTATATGTTTGTCTTAATTTCTTTCTCACTGCCTCTCTCCCCCATCTTTTGTTTTAATTTTGACCTTCAAGATAAGCACACTGCCTCGTTTTCATTTCAGGTTGCTTTCTTACATCCTTTCTCAAGTAAGAGAAGGGACTAGCATTTGAGCATGAGGGCATTCCCTCAATATTCTGAATTATGATCAGCTTTTTGCTCACAATAAGGACCAAGGGCAGTGTTTGATCTGACGCTTGTCATATAGACTAAACGTTCCCTTAGGCCACTCTGTCATGGAGCACACTGTAAGTGTAGATGTGTCTTGAGGAAACAGCATCAGTAATGCAGCACTTGCAGAGTGATGAGACCCTGTACAAGGTAGTTTTTTTTTATATACAGAGAGAGGTGTGGTTAACATCTTCACTGCACCAAGGCAAAACTTCCACTGAGGTGTGTGTCTGTGCGATAGGTCAGTCAGCACAAGCTCCAAGTACTGCACCTCACACATTTCTGCTGTACATGAATCCCACTTTTATTTTCCACAGAACAAAAAATAATGCTGCTTATTTTTTTCTAGTCTGTTTCGGTTACATTTAAAACCATTCTATGAAAAACTGTAGCACCAGAGCAGATGTCTGTTCTTTGATAAAAATGTCAATTTGTGCAGTTTTTCATTTTTGATCAGCTTTGATTGGGGAGACACATTTCCTACTTGTATATAAAAAAGACTAGCACTTCATTTCTTTTTCCAGTTGTTTGCTAAATAAAACAAGTTTTTTTTAATTTTCATTTTAATTACAGCAAATACATTTAAAGCAAATAAAAATGGGCAGCATTTAGCATAATCCAAGCAGGGAGTCAGTTTTCATAATGATTATTATATATTTATATATTTTTATGTATACATATAATATTATGTTTATATACAAGTATGGCACTTGATTACACTAAAGCAAGAAAACACCACAAACAAAAGCAGTGGGCGCTTTGGTGTGTCATAAATTAAGGAAGTCACATACATTAGCTTTGCAGCAAATTCACCAGCTACTGTTTTGCAAGTCAGCTATAAAGCAATGGAATGGTTACATATGTTAAGGTCAGTGGTGCAACACAGGCAAGAAAAAGAAGAATTACATTGCATTTCCACTAGGTTGAACCATGGTCAGTATGGATTTATATATCTATGTATATATAAATCTAGATAGTAGTTCCCCCCCCCCCTTTAACCACTGTGTGAGGTGGCATTTAATTAGGTTGGTGCCAAAAACAGGTGGAAAGCAAACATATTTTTAACACTGTCAGGACAGTAGCACATTTTGGATAAGGTCAGGCTCTGAAGTGTTCACCTCTTAGTGCAGGTTTTTGCATTTACTCTCTTCAGGTAGAGCAGAACGGGTGAACACGTTACATGGTTTCCGTTTAGCATCTTACAGAGTATAAACGTTACTAAAAAGTTGCACCAGTGCAATAATAAGTAAACAAACGTGTAACCCACGCTTGCCATGAAGTCCTTAAAATACCAAAACAAAACAAAACAATTGCCCACTCTTTAAGTCATGATGCGAATTTAGGCTTGCGCAGCTGTCCAACATGTCCATCATGGTTTCTACATGGTTTGACCGCCACCTGCCCATGTGTTACACATAGGCAGAGTCACTGGACTGAGTGCGGCCAAAGTTAGGCACACTCATTCTTGGCAAGTCCTTGTTTCTGATTTCATAAACGGATTTCCGCCGAGCCCGCACGCCTCGCACGGCCGTTTTGATTTTCCTCCAGCCCAAATGATTGAGTTCTGCCAGATTGAGCACCACACAAAACCCGCTGACCGCGAACATGAAGACCAGGAACACAGTTTTCTCCGTGGGTCTGGAGACGTAGCACTCTACATCTTTTATGCAGGGGTAGCGATCACATTCATACACCGACGGGACGTTGAATCCATACAAGAAATATTGACCCACCAAAAAACCTATTTCCAGCGCGTTTCTGAAAACCACCTGAATGATGTAAAACCTGGAGATGCCCTCTTGTCGCCTCATTTTGGACTTTATAGTTCTCATGGCCGAATTAGGCATGTCTTTGACTTCTAAACAGTCCGGTTCGGCTTCTTTGGTTGAGTTGTCTGTGTTCTGAAGTACTCCATTAACAATGGTGTTCTTTATCTTTTTGCTCTCGTCTCGCTTCAGTGAATCTTGATCCTTATCTATTGTCAGATAGACTGTTGAGTAGCGCCGTTCCTTCTGCTTGGCCGCCTGATGCACCGAGTATGTGATAAAGCAGAGACTCGGGGTGCACACCATGATGATCTGAAAAACCCAGTATCTAATGTGTGAAATGGGAAATGCCTTGTCGTAGCATGCCTGGTTGCAACCCGGTTGTAAGGTGTTGCAAACAAACATGGTCTGCTCGTCATCATAGACGGTCTCTCCAACTATTGCTACGATTAGAATCCGGAAGATGACCACCACTGTTAGTAGGATCCTAAAAAGCAAACAAACAAACAAACCATATGAAAATAAGTGTGAATATTTGAGTTTACTGATATAAATGTGGTCGAGCTGTGCGCTGCCTCGGTGGCTGACGCGCTCACAGTCCAATTATTGTGTTGCTTTAGGGAGCTGTCCAGTGCTGAAACAGGACGCTCGTATGTGTGTGTGTGTTTTTGTGTGGTTTGTGATTTAATGGTTGAAATGGCGTGTGCAGGCGGCGTTGGTTTGACTGTACCTGTGTGAGTTTTGCTCAATCTCTTTCTGCCACCCCTGAGTGCACAACCACCACTCACACTCACCGACAAAAACACCAAATGAATAAATGGATGAATGGATACATGAAATTATACTTGAATTCTAGTGTAGTTTAGGCTGTTGGTACGTTGCAGCACCATCCCAGGTTCTGAAAAGACAGCCCATTTACTTAGCTGTCTCGTTTAGGAGGAGGACAAAAAGAAGATCTGTGGAACAAGACAGAACGATCCACAACACAGACACGAAGGACTGGACACCACGCTACAGAAGATCCTGGAGGCACAACACAGAAACGGGGGGCTGGGGACCATGCTAAAGACGATCCTGGAGGCTGCTGCGTTTCTTCTGTTTTTCTTGGTTTTTGAAGATCATCTTACCTTCCGATCATAGTAGAGTGCTGCTGGACAGCAGCCTCCAGGAGCCTCTCTAGTATAGTCCATTCCCCCATTTCTAAGCATCCGGAGAAGACGAAGGTACAACGGCACTCTGTTCAAATTCCTCCAAAAAGTGCGTTATTTCCCGTGCACCTTCTCTCTATCTCGTTGCTGTCAGTCTCCAAAGCGTCCGATTGCTGCCGTACCCGTTTCTCTCCGTGTCTCTGCGCGTCTCTGCGCGTTATCAGTTGGTTAGGCTATGTGCTGAGCGCGCAGCGCCGGGGAGCGTCCTGTTTAGTTTGCCGAAAGCTCCCACAACGTTGTCACACTTTTCCTTGTCATGAGAGTCTGCTGGGCAGTTTGTTATAAGCCCGCATATTGTCGGTCTTCAGATCAGGTCGATGGGCTGCGCGCTGTGTCTGGATGGAGGAGCTGGATCTAATGTCTTGCTAGCGTTAATCCGCCTTTAAGTACCCCCCCCCCTCCCCCCATGCGCTATGTGGGCGCAGGTAGTATGGTTTCAGATTTTCAGTATTTTAGTTTTCTGCACCATTCAGTGGACACTTGTGGACGCCCGTGCCCAGAGCAGAGTGCCACAGCCTACAGTACCTTTAGTTTATACCTTTTTGCATGGGTGACTCCTCGTGAGAGTCAAGCTGTGTTTTTATATACTCAGCTCACTGAGCTTAGAGCCACATGTGCACCACATATGACAATATCCAACCTTCATCCAGCCTGTGCAGGACGTTTGGGCACACCCTGTGCTGTAGTGTTAAGATGACTTCCCTTCTTTTTTTTAACTTAATCATTAATATTCCGAGATACAAAGACGTGTAGCCAGCCCGGAGCTATCCCTCCCTATGGCCCAGCTGGTAGAGCTGCTGTTTCCACCTCGAGTCAAAGATGATGCTCTGGATACAGCGAGAGAGTGAAGGTACCATCTGAGTTGCTAATCGCTTTACAAGAGAGCTTGTTTGCCTGTCTGCCTTTCTCTCTCTGTCCCTGTCTGTGTAGAGGTTTAAAAATAGCTAATATGTGACCCTGCCATGTAGACCTGCCCATGAGATTGGATCATAGTATGGCGCCGCATTGTGCATGTACACTAATGTTAGTGCCTTGTGTGGTGGCACAATTCGGAGTCATAGTCATTTATATGACTCTCGTTTTAAACTATGGCTTCATTAAGAATTCACAGCACATATACTGTATAGCATAACATACAGTACTACAACATTTGCTCTTATAAATCTGGTTTGTTCATTTCTTTTATTAAAATAATGCAACATACAAAGTTATTAAATTGTTTTATTTTTACTAACATTTTGTGTCCCTTCGATGATGATGATGATGATTGTTATTATCATCTAAATGTAAATAGCAAGTTTCTCAGCCTGGGACACGGAGATAGTCGAACACGTGACATGTTATGCTCAATGAATTTTTGTGAGGTTAATTTCTCATGAGGTGTCTTATCCTCTCCACTCACTGTAATCTAGTCTAATTCAAATCTTTAATAACCTTTGTTCCTCCATCACGTGACGACGGAATAGTGCCTCTGCTGAGAGAGAGAGAGAGAGAGAGATGCTTTAGGCTATCAGATCCTGAAAAGCATTGTTATTTCTCCTGAAAGAAAGAAAAAGCATCAGCTGTGCGTCCTGGTTTATTTATAAACGTGTACATATCAACATATAAATTGCACGTGAGTGTAAACAAAGGATTTGAGGAGAACACACGAGTTCCTGCTTTTGGCACAGACGGGAAAAGGTAACAGAAAGTGAAGAGAGGCAGTCTCTGGTGCTTAGAAGCACTTCCTGTGTACGATGGAGGGTCCAGCCTCATCATACTCCTGCTTGCTGATCCACATTTGCTGGAAAGTGGACAGAGAGGCGAGGATGGAGCCACCGATTCATACGGAGTCTTTCGGGTCAATAACATTAACACAGTGAAAGTTAATTTATGTTTATTATTTCTCAGTAGCTGTAATCCACAGTCTGAAGAGGAAGGGGAAAAAGAAGCTGATGCGATGAGATCTGTCTGTTAGATGACAACATTTGGTTAGTCAGTGATGGAAGTCACTGTCATTAAAATCCAGTATCCATCCTTTTGTGATAAGTCCACTATATGATTGGCCCTAGTAGTCCTCCTTCGGTCAGCTCGTGTACTCACCAGATCAGCACCAGGCTCTGGATCTTGAGTGTGTAAACCAGGGGTGTCCAAATGTCATGTAGGGTCAATTTATACTCTGACAAGTGTCCGTGAGCAGGGGGAGTGTAGTGCGACCCCTTCTCCATATTTGGTAGCAGGTTGCCCCATTGACAACAGCCACTCCATGAATGGCATGACAAGGAGAGGGAGCTCCCCAGCGGACGCGCGCTTTCCGCCCATGTTTGGAGGACAGTGGTGAGGGCAGAGATGCAGTGCCAGATTTCCGTTGATTTTCTTCCTACCTGCATGAAAATCACTACTGAAAACCGTTACTGTGTCTATGGCAGACCTTAGTGTAGTGAATAATAACGGCATTAGTTCAGATTTCTATGTAATGTCAATAACTAAAGCAAATAATAAAATAAATAAATGACAAGTCATATTCAGTCGATTTCAAACAGAGAAACACACGTTTGTGTCCCTGGAAAGTTCCAGTAAACATTTGCATATCAGTCCTGACTGATAGGTAGGACAGTTGTAGCCCCACTACCAAGAGGAGAGACCACTCGTGCCACACAGCTGGTGTTTGAAGCTGTTTGAATAGTAGAAGCTACAAACCCCCCTTTTCAGATTCGCCTCAACAAATAGGGGGAAGCCACTGCTTCAGACAAACACTCCTACTGTAGTTTGGTGTAAATGTGTCTCCAGTCACAACAGTTTTGTTAAATGTTAAGCTCACACATACAGAACATTCATTAACAGCAGCATGCTGCTGGTCTCACCATGTGGCAAAAAGGAAAGGTATTTCTTGCAGATGCATTAATACATTTCATTAACATAAAATCAATGGGATTCCATTATTCAAATGAACACTTTGGACATCATTGATGTTCATGCAGCATGCTGTGTCCACATATGCAAAAAGTGGAAATAATTAACTGCATGCTTTTTTTTTTGTAATTTTATTGACATGTTAGAAGAAATCTTAAGACAAACTAGATAACACAGCATACTAAAACATCTTCAGTTGCATATTAGCACCTAAAACACCAACTACTGGTCCAATAATTACCTTTTTATGTAATAAGAGTCAAGGTAATGCATTTTTGCATGTAAGAAGCAATGTTAATCCTATTTGTTGTCCCCGACATCAAGACAATGAAAAAGGACCATGTTTTATTGTGACATATGCCATATTATTTTTTTAAAATTCCTGCACTGATGAAAGAACAAGACGTAGGAAGTGACATTGCCAGTTTACTTGAAACGGACAGAGAGCAAGCTCTGAAGGCTGTACAATAACACTGGCTAAGAGCAGTGGACAGTCCCACCACGAGGAGGACAAGACAAAAGGGCACAGCAAGCCATGAATCATATGCTGCTGTCACCTGACCCCAAGCCATACCCCTTCACTGTGTGACTCTTTGTTTTTGGTCTTATGTAATGAATGGTAGGCTGTGGTCTGCTTTAAGCATCCTTTTGCCCCAGTATTCAAATAATACTAACATTTTATGACCAGAGAAGTTAAAACTGTCTGTGGAAAACAGGGAAAAGGTGCATGGCAGCTTTCAGCCTGGGTTTGCTCTTGTGACAAAACAAATTTATTTAAAAGGATATTTCTACTGCTATCCTTTTTTTTTTTTATTGTGTTCAGGTCAGGCCACACTTATGTCAAGAACTCTGAATTTATGTATTGGCATTGTTAAATTGCTCATTCTTAGAGCACCCATGAGTGTGAATGGCTCAGGCCCCTGTGCCTGGATCAGACACACACACTTGGAGAGCGCTCAAACAGTCTTATAGTGTGACTTTCACTTTAGCTGTTGCTACTGAGATTGAATCACTGTGGCACAATCATTTTCCCCCTACTCACGGGTCCTGGGGAGAGCTGCCTCATTACTCAGCAGCAGAGATGAGATAACGACAAAACCGTCTAGAATAAAACCCACATTGATTTTCCATGGGAATTTCACATAATAAACAGAGTCCAAACCCTTTTAAAGAACCCGGAGGGGAAGTTGTTTACCTGATGCAGGCAAGGTTTTGTACTTAAATCAATAATGTGCACATATATAGGAATGTTCCTGCAACGGATTGTGGCGTTTGAGCTGTTCATCAGACACTTGCTCAATAGAAATGGTCTGAAAGCACTTTGTTCTTTCCACCATGGTGCATTTGTCTGTGTTGAGCCTCCATGGCCATTTATAGGTCACAGAAGAAAGAAGATGTCAAACGTATTGCACAGTGAAAATCAGGTGTCTTCTTCCTGACCCATTCACTGGCTCCAGAGTTACAAGTAGATGGCTTCTGTTAAAGTCTTCTGCTGGGCACCAACAAAGCAGCACAGAGCTTGGATGACAGTACTAAATGATCCAACCTCTAACATTCAAGGGCAAAACCCTCCCTAAAGTTCCTCATTAGGAAACTGGAAACCAGGAGCAGCTCTCTGTCTTGTGGACTGTAGAAGTGGCCCACTTTGAGACCTGGCAAACTGACATGATCTCACATAGCCATTTAACAGTGTTCCCACTTGTGTGTTTGTGTGGGCATGTATGTGAGAGTGAAATTACAGATCACTGTGAGGTTAATTGAAAGGGGATGCATGTATTTAGACTCTCTCCCTCTCTGCCTCCTGGGTCTCCTTGGAACCAGCAGGATAGGCTTTTTCCACAGTCACTCTCAGATCCCACTAAAAAATTCACTAGCACTCTCTCTCTCTCTTTTATAGCCTCTCTCAGTACGGCACTGTGAGCTTGGCTTCAAGGCCGTTTGCCTGCTGAATCCTCTGCTAAGACTTCTGGGAGGAAAAACAGAGAAATCTGAATTAAAATTATATGGTTTATGTGTGTGTGTGTGTGTGTGTGTGGCTGCTGTCCTCAGGATGTTTGGGAGTAGAAACAAAAAAGCAATCTAAGAAGTTCTCATATGACACTCATAAATACTGCAAAACATGTTCAGGCATTGGACACCTTTTTTGTTTTTATGGAATTTGTCTCAGATTATAACCTGAATTTAAACAAATGGATGAGGCTTTTGTCATTGTGTGCATTTGTCAAGAGTGAAGGTGAGGTTAAAAAGCACTCTGGATTGAAACTAAAACCTTCCCGACTCAAATTTGACCAATCTACAAAATAGTAAACTACCCAGCAATATTTTTGTTGTGGTTTGCAAAGTTGCTGGTGAAGTACTTGATAATGGAATGTGTGTTTTAATCAGGAAAACGTTCTAATCTCTAAAAATGTTTTTAACATATAGTGCTTTTTTAAAAGCTGCATGTTTTGTAGCAAAATGTATGAAGTGAAGTATAAAGTAGTAGAAAATGGAAATATACTCGAGTACAATTACTTCAAACATGTACAATATGTAATTCCAGTGTTGAGTCATTGCATTCCCCTGTATTCAGTAAGACTCAAGTTGCTTGTTCCACTTAACATCCGGCATCATGTTGCCACTTGATGTCAGATAATCGTCTTTGCCGCCATGACGGTTACTGCAAGAAATGTTTAAAAAAACAGAAAGAAAGAAAGCTTTTATGGCAACCTTTCCCCCTAAAAGATCAATGCCTGTTAGCAACATTACCACTGACCTCAAAGCTCAGCAGTACTGACCCCAACAGCAGCAAAAGGTGTAGTGACTAAGGTCACTACATTAGTATGTGCCAGCTTGAAATGGTAATTAGCCATGATAATTCCCCTCTTCCCTGTTTGTCATGATAGCTCAGAGCACACTGGGTTGAGTCATAGGGGTTGAAGCTAACAGCTACCCTTAAAGAAATGAAATTAAACTGCCTGATGTCCCTCTGAGATATTACATGGCATAGCAATATGGACATAACTTGACTTAAAGTTTCATAGCAGCTGATTTAACAAAGTCAAGAAAAAATTAAACAGAGGGCATGGAGGATATAAGAATATTCAGTGGTGTGATTCAGGAGTAGCACATGAATGAAGAAATAAATAACTGCCATGCTGGCTGTTTCCCCCTTTATGCTGCACTAAGCTAACTCTCAGTGAAAAAAAATAAAACAAAACAACCATGAATAAGCCTATTTCCCAAAATGTCAGACTTGATTAGAAACCAGTTTTAATCCCTGATATACTTCTGAAACAGCACTGAATGCGGATTGAGTGGAACTGTACAAAATAGCCTGCAATTAAACAACAACATGAAACACAGGAAATAAAACGCAGCTCAGAAACGGTCTCAGTGTTTTAACTTTAAAACTGACTGTACGCATGTTTTTAGATATTTTCAGTGCTTTGCAACTTTGCGTTTTAAAAATGCCCACTGTGACGATCTATGTAAAGCAGCTGTATAAGATAAACCAACTGGTGCTTAAAGAATTTACCCAAATAGGAAAATGACATAATCCATCAAGCGTTATCACTTAGTTTATTGTAAAAGTTTGATGTTATCAAATGTGGAAATACAGTATGTGGTGTTCATGTTGCATGTTGACATGTTGGTGAAGATGGTACTTATTTTTTTATTTAAATCAAACTACCATTTGTGCAAGGTTCTGCTGATAGTGATTTGCCTTATCGCTACAGACAGATTTATCATCTGCTTTCCACAGTTTTCCGTTTGCTGTTTTGGTTTTCTGGGCCACATCGTTTAGTTCCGCTTTGCCGCTCTCATAAACTGCTACCTGCCCAGCAGCAAATTGCAAATGGACTAAGTTTTCCATGAGTGAAAGAGTCTAATTTCCTTCACAGGACTTGAGGGCAAAACTGTGATACAGTGCTGTTGTTGCTGACTGTCTGACAGGCAGTTGTTCGCTACCACATTAGCCACATTGTGTTTACAGTTTGTTCTGCTGTATCCAGGTGGCCAAGAAATCAAGTAATGTCACTTTAACTTGTCCATGATTTATGTGAGCAACTGCTATTCCAGAATCAAAAATGTCTACGTGACTTCCTTCTAATGTTTGTTGGGATAAGCTCCAGCCCCATGACCCTAAGTACAAACAAGTGGGCAAACAAATTCTATTCATCTTCACCATAACATTTTACAACATAGATTTTCTGCTTAGTGCTATATAAAATAAATCAGTCGACAAATGCAGAGACCGAGTTCAAAGCAGTTTTAATCACATAAGTTTCCATAGAGTCATTTAGAGGTCGAATCACTGCCATTGTTAAATTGCCATTTTCATTCTCATCTTCTCCATACAGTGTCATCATGAATTAAACAGCAAACAGAAAATGAACCCAAAGCTGATTTCCTTCCTAACAAACCCATGCAATTTTGAAATACATGGTTAGTTACATCTTAACAGATCCATTTTCTAGACCTTCCGGACCTTTTTGTTATGCAACTTGTCAAGTTTCTTACCGCATTGAGTGGCATTTGTTTCAAGATGTCACTGCATAAACAGACATTAATAGTTTTCCTTAAAGTGAAGGCTCTTCTCTGTAGAAAAGCATTTTATCTGGTCTTTGGCCCCGGTGTTGTCAGGTCTTGGTGACTGGATCTCAACACAAAGGCTTGCAGTGCCTCATATTATTAGCACAAGTTCGGCCCAGGTTGGCCCCTTCCAGGAGTAGATCAGAGAGTCGGTCCAGGCCCAGGCAGGTTGTGAGGGGGCTGATGAGGCCGTAGAGACCGCCTAAAGCGATGCCAAGAGGCCAGCCGATGAATAGCAGAACCACCAGCCAGATGATACACCAGAGACATGACCCACAAGTGGCCATCCTAGTCTGGGAGAAAGAGGGACAGTTGCTGATATTTTATTCAGAGTAGAGATACTTTACAATGTTTCTGCTTAAGTGGAGCAGACTTAGAACTATAACTGACCACTGGAATTTTGGGTCATAAATGATGGTGTGTCCATCACTACAGTAGCATCAGAATGTGCTCCTGTGCGCAGCTGTGCCTCTTCAGTGATGATGAGAGATGATCAGATTTATGATCTGGATGTACTTGTCATGAGTAGGCAGTGGTCTTGACAAAGCCTGATAACCTGGCAACCTCGAGCAGTAATAACTAGGCCTGTCTGCCTGTTGAGGTCAACAGACCACTCACCCAGACAGTGTCGAAGACTGACCTTGGCACATTAATCACCTACTAATAGCAGATCTGCAGAGATCATGCCTATGCCTAACTCTGGTAAGCAGCATTAGTTTAGCAAACAGTAGCCACATGCTTCTATTTTTGCTTTTTGTATTATCTGTGATGAAAAACTTATAATTGGAATGCTGTATGATGTGTGAAGCCTCTCTGATGATTTATGCAAAGTATAGTGGCAAACATATGTGGAAACCTTTGCTACAGTGACTACAGTGAGCTTTGTGTGTTAAAATCCACCAGAAACATCTGCCCTGCCTCAAAAACAGATTGTTCAACTGACGGTTTTAGGAGTGAGAAAGTGTTGTGTGCTGTCAGATTCTCCGAGCACGTTTTTGCTTTAAGACACAACGGCCAGAGCCTTCCCTTCTGTCCTGACTCTATATAGTGTGTAATTTCCTGTTGTGACACTACTGTCATATAGGGTTGGGAAATAAATGACACATTCTACATGTGTGTGTGTCCCATGGTGGATCCCGTGCTTTGGGGAAATGCCCCCACACCAAAAACCTTGTATTTCCTGCTTTTGTTTAAATGGCTGAATAGCCTTTTTGTTTTTATAAAAGATTTGAAAACATTCAAAATGATGGTTTATTCTGTACAAAAAAGGCATTTTATGTAGCAGTTTGTCAGTATACAAAACCAGTAACCTGCCATCTGTGCTGTACATTAACAGTTTTTACAGCACGCCCTGTGACATGTCTGCCCATAACGCAGGTTAGAAGTGAGAGCTTTGCTAAGTAGCTATTAACCAAATAAATACCTGTCAGCAGAGAAAGGTTCTGGGGGAAGAGAGCTCCTGATCTCCTTGTCTTGCTGTTTCTTCCAGGTCCCCAGATTTTGTTTGAGGCTTCCAGAGACGCTGTGTACGAGCAGAGCCACTTCCCACCAGTTACCTCTACTTTACTACAACAAGGTCCCACAGGAAGTGGAATTCTCAAGATACCAGCTGGGAGAAAGCAGAAAGTTTGTGACTGGAAGGCTTAACAGGGGGAGGATATTGCACAATGCAGATTCATGTGACTAAAGAAAACACATGCTTGGTGTCATGAGTTTTTAGTGATGTGTGTGTTATTGTTACATAATGTGTCCTTAGTGGTAATGTTAATCCAAACTGTACAAATTCTGAAATATATCAGCGTTATATGATAGAATATATTGGTCATAGTGTTGTGGGCTCTATGCCAAAACTTGTTAATAATTCACTGTTGCAGAGATAATCTCTTTTTTTGTTTGCTCAGATAACAGAAAGGCATATATAGCCTACCACTCCAACCTCAACCCAGAGTGCCCTGCTCCCACAAGACATTGCATGGCTACAGGCCATGGTCTCTCTCCATATTCATCAACACATGCTTCTCCATCAAGTCTTCAGACTCGTCCAGGCAAGAGCAGCAGTGCAGCTGACCTTTTCACTGAGCCTACCTGAGGTAGGATGTAACAACTATTCTCTGGTGCATGATGATAAATGCATGTGCTTTAGCCTGCAAAGTGTGAAGTGTGTTCATCTTTTCCTTGTTTTTAAGTAGGGATGTCGCAATCCAGTTTTTGGCCCCCATACCAATCCTTTAATATTGAGTTTCTGCTGATATCAATTTTGATCCACTAATTATATTTATGTTCATTAAATATCTGACATGCTGAAATTTAATCTGGCGCACAGTATTTTTCAGGAGCTTCTTGATCCAAATATTGGATCAGGTCCTGGTTCAAAAACGTTAAGTTTCTTAG
This sequence comes from Monopterus albus, assembly GCF_001952655.1. Classification (NCBI taxonomy): domain Eukaryota; kingdom Metazoa; phylum Chordata; class Actinopteri; order Synbranchiformes; family Synbranchidae; genus Monopterus; species Monopterus albus. Next base: position 570,724 of record NW_018128021.1, on the reverse strand, counting down.
CTTAAGAATAATCAGGGAAATGGAAAACACACACTCAGAACAATGAAAGGCCACTAGTTCCAACCAGAAAAAAAATCAATCTATCATCTGTTACATCACTACTACTGAACAAGGCAGTTCTTTTTAAAGTGTTAATTGGATGTAGGCCCTACTGTCCATATACAGACGGGTGTAGCCAGTATGTCTATTTGTTGTTTGGACTGTAGTTTTCCCCTTTCTGACGCGCATCGGTAGGCTCCTGCATATGTTGTCGTACTGCCTATGCAAGTCTCCAGCTGCACATGCTATATTTTCGACGTAAACATGGTAAATTTTATGCTCTTGTCCAGTGGTGCTACAACATCCACCACCTTTTGTTAATGCAGTATTATTAAATTGTCAAACAGGGATTTCTAAATTTGACTGGTTACACAAACCGTGTTCACACACGTAGTAACTGCCCTGTAATGAATTTGTAGTTGTTCTGGATTCTGTGGAGCTTTTTCAGGTTGCGCCTATACGCGTAAAGCACAAGTTATATGCTGGTCCACTAGAGGGCAGTGTAGACAGCTGTATCCACATCGACTGTACACAGGGTCAGAATGATCTGTAGATACTTTGAGCTATGTAGGAATTTCGACTTGGCTAAGTCGAAATTCTGACATAGCTAAGTTAGAATTTCTACTTAGATTTACTTAAGTCGGAGTAACTGTCGGGAATGGGCTTCCATAGTTTATAGTACATCTGGCAAATAGAATTATCTTTTTAATTCACTGTAGATAAACTTGTAAGCAACTTCGAGTAGCCGACTGAGTTAACTCTAAATGTATTGTCACAGATCCTGATCCTCCAAACGGCCAAAAACAAGGCATCCATGGCTCTGGTGTTCTTCCATGAAGCTGCAAAGAAACCCGACTTTCCATCCAGGTAGTCTACGCAGTCCTGTTTTGGTTTTGATATTAACATTTAATATGTGAATAATTAAAATGTTTAATTTGATTAAGTAACTTTTGTGTTCAATTTTATAGCAGTAGGTTAAATTCTCTAAAATATCAAATTAGGCTTCATAGTAGTAGTTACTCCCGCTTTTCAGACTGCATGTGGGTTTTCAGTCATTTTAATGGCAGTTTGAAAACTGACAATTTTACTACAGTCAACCTTGTAGAATTTAAGAATATCAGTATAATACTGAAACACTGCACATCTTAAATTGCTTGCAATTTTGTTTTAGTGCAGGTTCAAGAGTGAGTGGGGACAATGGACCTGAGATGTTGGAGGCATAAGGGAAGCTTCAGGGAGAAGTGTCCCCAACCAAAGAACATCTTAAAGTGAGCAGTTCTCCTTTTTTACTTTGTGTTAAGGTGGACCAAAGGTTTACAGAACAAAATAATTTAGTTTATTTTGTCTTTGTTTCCCCCCACAGCCTGCCTCCAATCCAAGATGATCTTGACATTGAGGGATGGAACAACCCTTCACAGGACACAGCTGTGGAAAATGGGAAGACTCAGTCCTGTCAACCCTCACGAGGACACCAAGGTGAGAGAGACTCTTTAATGACAATTTTTGTAAAAACAACTTGTGGCTTAATCCCAGAAAATATTTCAAAGTCTTCACAAATATTTTCATTTCATGGGATGTAGATCATAATGGAGTGAGGAACTAAGAGGCTGATATCTTAGCTGTTAAAAGCAGAACCAGACAGTTTTAAAGTTGTAGTAACTTTATTATATACAGTATGTGGATGGGAAAAAAATGGGGCCATCTCCCACACAGAGTACTCTCTTCTTTTACATGCTGCTGAAGTATTGGGCTCAGATGGGAAATCCCTACTGGTGAGGTTATCAAGGCACAGTGCCTCACATCTTCTTCATGCTGTTACACTGCATGTGCCTGGACCAGAGTTGTGAAGACTTTTACAGTCAGACCTCAAGAGATGTCAAGTTACATGACTGTAAAAGTCTTCATAACTGTGGTCCAGGCACATGCAGTTCCAAGTCAACATTATATAGTTAGACAAAATCAGGAGGAATTGAAATATTTCATCTCACCACATGTTGAAATAATAGCTGTCTCTGAATTACTGGTGGCAAGTCCCACGAAAAGGCCAGACTGCTGATTTCATCCCTCTGCAGGTCAGACGAGTTCATCACCATCAAGCCTAAAAGGAACATTCACTTTTGTTTACCCTCAACTTATGAAGCGCACCATGCAAATATGATCTTTAACAGTAATTTAAACTAATCTGCAGAGTAGTTTAAATTACTGTGTTGTATGAATAGAGGTAGCGGTGCAGTGAAAGGTAGGTAACACTAATCTCATGAGGTGAAAGGTCGATTCACTAGCTTTTGTAGTGCTTTTAATTACCTTTACATGCTTTCTCACCCATTGTTGGCTTCATACTACATTTGGAATATAGACCTACAGAGCTGCTAAAATATCCCTGTATCATTTTGTCAAAGTAGAATTGTACTGCGACTACTAGTACTTGATTACTTGCTATATTTTGGCAATATGCCAGTAAGACTAACCATACTTTTGCCTAAATATATACACAATATATTTGTTTGTGGCCACCACTATTGTTTCATGAAAGGCAAGTAACTGTAAAACTAAATGTATTTAACACTTTTCATATATATTATACACTGCACAATGTATTTTAGCAGCTCTGTAGGTCTATATTCCAAATTTAGTATGAAGCCCACAATGGGTGAGAAAGCCTGAAATGGTAATTAAAAGCACTATAAAACCTAGTGAATCCACCTTTCGCTGCACCGCTACCTCTATTCATACAACACAATAAGCCACCACCCCACACACTGCATCCTAAAAATGCCTGCCCAGACCATCTCTGAAGATGGAGAATATTTTGTAGAAACCTATATGAAATTACACCATTGTTTCTATTGTTCTGGTGAGCTTACCCATCCACAGCCTAATAGAGAAGGAGTGTAGTGTCAATTTGTTCTTGAAGAGGGAAAATGTAAAGGATGCATTTCCCCATTGCTGGAGCATCTTGTTTGTGTAGCCAACAGAGACAGGATCCTCTGGCCACCGTCACCTTGAATGTAGAACAGGAGTAGAATAAGACAAGTGTGTCACAAATATATATGATAAAAAAATTACAATGAAAATGAAATGTCTTAATTTGAAGAGCACATCTTACACAGACATAGTGGAAAAACTCAATACTCACGTATTTACCTAAGAAGGTTTCTCCACTACAACAAAGAAATCCGTGTCTGTGTGCGCGTCGGGGCGGAACTCCACCATGTGCAATACAGAGAGCAGAACTGTAAACGCGCGACTATGTAGAGACAGAAATGTCATGCCGTTGTGGATGCTGACTCAATATCCACACAATAAGGATTGGAATTGGATTAGCTTTATTCTGGCTAATAGGATCATGTAAAATATGCCCAGATCAGTGCAGATATCAATATTTAGTATAAGATTTTTAAATGGATTTATGCTTTAATGACCAGGATTTGTGCTGTTGGATTTGACTTTGGAATGACAAATATAAGGCCTAAAATTATTTGCTCGAATTTGGTTATCAAACCTCGTCCCCCAACACTGATCCAGCTGATATAAACTACTCTGTAGAGCACTGTGCTGTTAGTACTCCCCACAAAGTTATGAATGGCAGAGGATTTTATGGCTTGCTGGTTGAGTGACTGTGTACATCCAAAGGGCGAGTTGAAATCCCCCAGTGTGCACATTGGCTTTTAGTTGAAGTGACTGACCTACAAACCGCAGCTTAGTTTGGAGTTGTGCTTAAAGCAGAGGAGGGAAGCAGATGAATGGATGGAAGTATCATGACAGATTTTGACAAGGCATAACCATGTTGACTATACACCGTATCCATCTGTAAAGAGTGTGTGAGCTGTACATTAGATCTCTGTGATAGGTGCATATAGAGAAAAATGTCACTGAAAATGAAATATTTCACTTTTTTAAAAGATTTGAGGTTACAAAATCAAATGTTCAAGACAAGAAAAATGAATAACACGTTATCTCTTCAGTAGAAAACAAATACAATATCACTGAGTCCACACTAAGCTTTTCTTAAGGGACAGTCCTTGGCCACCTCCAAAACTAAAGCTTGAATTAGGCACTAGTCCCAGATGAGGATGCACTATTGCTCTGGCTCCTCCCCGCTATCCTCCCCATCGCTGTCACTGTCTCTACCGGGGTGCTCTGGCATCTTAGAGTGATCCACTGTTTCCTCCTTCTCACTGGTGCTGTCCAAGGTGGCCTCTGAGCTTCCCTCTCCTCCTGGGTTTTCCTGCTCCATGGGGGTTTCTTCCTGCGATTCCCCACAGCTAGCTGGCACTTTCTCAACCGCATTATCTGTCTTGGTTTGTTGTGGAGGCAGAGCCAGTTTCTGTTCTTGCTGCTAAGAAGCCAAAGGAAAGGAAAACAATCATGTGTATTTCCACCTGGGTTTTTTTTTTAGGTCTGTGGCGCATCAAGCAGACGGCCAGCCATTGACCATTGTTGGGCCATCGGTGAGTTTCTTTCATCTCTGGGCAAAGAAACGCCAAGCCAACATCAATGAACTAGCAGCAACAAAGGCCAACTATTGCATCACCTTCATCAGGACCAAAATGTGGTATGTTAATACACTGCAAAGATACAGCCAACAGCCACCTACCATGTACGTTTTTACACCTGTGTGAGAGAAATAACTCTTCATACCAGCGGGCGGCGGTAGTCTGTTTTTGTCATTCAACTTGATAAAGAGGAAGCACTAGGACTGTGGATATACAAACTGTAAACAGTGCACCGCTCGCTCACTACAGATGGCACTGACGCTGTCAGCCTTTGGTCTCTTGGAACTGTTCTCCTTTGGTCCATTGATTCGCTGAGCTTAACAGCCAATCAGAGTGGTCTTTCTCACTGATGGGGTCTGCCACCAATTCAACATGCTGAATTGGCCGAAAAGCCACTGACAAGCTCCAACTACTGACAACGGTGCATCACACACATCACGAGGGTGCTAGACACTGACAGCAGCTTTGTGGCAAATCAGTGCACGAGAAGAGAAGGGTTCAGGAAAGCCCCTTGAGTCCATCAGTGTAGTAACTGATTTCACCCATTTACTCTACTTATTTTCCACCTCCACAACCTCCTTTCTTGTTGTACAACCAAAAGACCAACTTCTTATCAGACATGTTCTCAATGAGAAGTGGCTATAAACTCTGTGGTGAGCGAGAGCTGCTTTGATTACAGTTTGTATATCCACAGTCCGAGGTCTTCCTCTTTCACTTTCTGAAAGACAAATACAGATGCCTGCTGCTATGGAGAGACAATTCCTCTCATGCAGGTGCAGAACATACATGAAGAAGAAGCAGCTTTATTTTATTGTCATTGTAGCACATACAACTAAATTTTGTTTGGAGCCAAGGGGCCCCGGGTCGCTGTGCGCATACGCACCGCCATCATGGGCAACTTGGGGGTTTAGTGTCTTGCCCAAGGACACTTCAACATGTGGACTGCAGGCACCAAGATTTGAACCTTCAACCTTCTGGTTGGGAGGCAACTGCTCTCCCCACTGCACCACTGTTGGCTAGGTGGCTGTAGTCCTTGTGGTGTGTTCCAAGTGCTACATTTTGGCACCGATGTAAGGGAACGCAACAGTCCACCTTCATTGCTGCTAGCTCTGCTTGTTGTCTCTGCCTCAAAACTATAGACCAAACATATCAAATCTTGATGCTTTCTACTGGGATAAATTCTATGCTTAGGGATCTAGTTTAGATACCAAGATAAAAAAGGTGTCACTCTTTTACTCCCTCAGTTATGTCATAAACCTCTTTTAGTGAGCACAGAAGACAATGTACAGTTTAGTACAATTACCTGGTTATATACATGAATTGGTCATAAAATGTGATCCGATCTTCATTTAAGTCACAAATATACAGACAAACAAAAGCTAATACCACACAACCAATTATAATTTTTCCTGTCTTCGTTGAACCCAGCTCTTAAACATTTAAAGTGCTGAAGGAAAAAGTGACCCCTTGGATTTAATAACTGGTTAAAGCTCCTTTGGCAGTAATAACAGACATGTGCTTCCTGTAGCGGTGGGTCAGACCTGCATAATGTACAATAGGGATTTTGGAGCATTCTTCCCTGACTGGGGAACCAGTCACAACCCAGACCTCAACCCAGTAGAGATGCTGTGGAACAACCTCAAAAAGCTGTTCACACCAGACATCCTAGGAATATGGCTGGGCTGGAGCAGATCTGTGAAGAAGAATAGTCCAAAATTTCTCCTGTACATTATGCAGGTCTGACCCGACGTTACTACTGCTGGAGGAGCTTCGACCAGTTATTAAATCCAAGGGATCCCTTACGTTTTCCACCAGCACTTTAAATGTTTAAGGGCTGGGTTCAATCTTCTTCTACTTTCAGGGAGCCACAGCGGATCATCAGTTGCCACCCAGCTGACGATGCACCCTTCTGGATGAAGTCTAATTTAGAGCCGCCAATCAACCTAACCTGCGTGTCTTTGGACTGTGTGAGGAAACTGGAGCACCCGGAGAAAAGCCACGCAGGAACAGAGCGAACACACTCCACACAGATAGGCACCGGGTCAGCCAGGGCACGAACCCGGAACCTTCCCACTGTGAGGCAACAGCGCTAACCACAATGGCTGGGTTAAAAAAAAAAACATGAAAATGATACATCTTTGTGTGGTATCAGCTTAAAGCACATTGTTTGTCTATATTTGTGACTTAGATGAAGATCAGAACACATCTTATGACCAAATCATGTATAAAGCCAGGTAATTCCAAAAGGTTCACTTACTTTTTCTTGCCGCTATATGCACAATTGAAACAATACGAACTCTACACTTGGGATACTTGGCTTATGGCCTGTTCGTTCTCCAGATGGAACTACAATAGTTCTGTCATCAATTTACTATGCTCAGGTGTACTATAGAAGTTTATATTCCTAGGAGACAGCTGGTTGTTTTCAGCGATGCAGCACTACATCCTGATAAATACAATAATAAAAAGTGTCAGTTTTTACCTGTCTGTACTTCAGAGAGGTCTGCATCATGTGCATGTACATATTATACACCAGGGTGGCCATCTCAGGCATGTCCTTAACAATTTGGTCTTGTTGTCCAGAGGCATCTCTCTGAGGGGAAAAAACAAGCATCAGTAAGAGAAAGATTATTTTGAATCCATGATATCTGAAAAGAATAATAAAGAAGCATTGTAGTTGTCCTGTCAGCGGTCATTGTACAAATCACCTGCCCACTGCTGCCTCCAGTGATCACTGCTCACATACTGTCAAAAGGACTGAAAACAGCTTTTGTAATTTGACAATGTTAATATTCAGAAAGACGTTTACAGCCTAAAGTGAAGAGTGCAGCAAGCAGAATGTTCAGTCAACTGGGCTGTTACCTCAGAAATACAGGGGTTATGCTTACGGAGGCCGTTTGGGCATCATGTCCAAGTTAATCACTGATGGCTTCAGCACTCTAAAAATTAACTATGCATGTTTTTTTTTTGCTATAAAACTCTCAGGGCATCAGTGTGTTTCCCACTGACTGTGTGTGATTAGACAGGTTTTACCATCTGTCCATTACAATGCAATAGTAAATGTACATATATCCATATGGAGCATTAAGGGGGGTTGTGTAACTGGTTCTGAATCAGTACTGTTAAGTAGCCCATGACAGTTCCAGTCAGGTGTTGCAAGACAAATTCTAACTTTTAATCTGCATCTGCTTGTAAGCAGCATGGGTTTACTGACTCCAGATAGATGGGCTAAGCAGGGGACGCATGTGTGTGCCCAAAAGAGCTGTCCCCTGTGGGAAAGAACATTCTACAATCACAGGAAGTGTCACAGGCTACGAGGTATTTTAGACACCCCTGTTGCCACAAATGGCAGCCAGCGAGACACAGTGACCAGATACAAGTTGTCTCATTCTGGCCTGGTAGGACTAGGGAGAGTGGTTTAGCCTTCTGACCTCTGGAGGTTAATTATAGCCAGGCCCCTGTTTCCCATGCTGTCAACAAACCGAGGATTCTGCATAAAGCTGCAGTAAGTCTAGGGACCTTGTGAGGACCAAGGGGAACTAAGATGCTATTCAAAATATAGAAATGGGATCAAACAGAGTGGGGGGCTGTGGCTGCAATGATGCAGTGAGATGCTACAGATTACAGCAGTTTTATGAAAAAGGGCACTGTGTGCTATCAGCTATCCAAGGGCAGTATCAGCAAATCTGGAGCTTTGGTACTTCATAATCACTCAAATTCAACAGAGTAGAAGAGTGAATGAATACATGTGGATCTACATACGGGCTGTTCCTGGCTGTAGTACTCATGTGGCCTGATGTGCAGCTGCAGTGGTCTGGCAGTGAGTTGGTTGAAGGCAGGAGTCAGCTCAAAGCAGTTCTGGAACAGCGACACCCGGGCAAAGATGTACAAACCCAGTCTGGCTCTCGACATGGCCACCACCAGACGCCTCACATCTCTGTGGGGTGACAGGAAAAAAAAGTTGAAAACTGGTTTGACACAAGGGGGAAAATAAAGAGAAGTGTCAGGGTTGAGGGAAGGAAGCATGAAAGAGGAAGAAATCATATATAGGGGCATAAATCTACACTATGGGACGAAAGCATTTTGGCTTATTAAACCACAAGAAGTCTTTGGCTTATGCAAGCAGCTCTGGTGATACTGAAAACAGTGTTTAATTTGATGTAGAACAATCTGTCACATGACCATACCTGCATGAATGCACTTCAAAATACACATTAACACAAAGTACACACATGCAAATGCAGCCAGAAATGGGATACAGAGTACACTTGAGGACATCATTAGAATAAGAGGATTAACCCTTACAGTAAGCATGATGCGTTGAATTAATATGTAGAGGGGGAAAGGGCTTATGTAAAGAGATGAAGGGGTTATGAGTGAGCTAATATGTGCAACCTATAGATTAGATTATAGATTCCTCGTGTGTCCAACACACCTGGCCAGTAAAGCAGATTCTGATTACAGTGAACATTATTATGATTACTAAACAAAAGAGTGCACATGGTACAAAATAAAACATGAAACAACATTTCCACAGAGACAAAGTACAGCAGCCTTCAAACCAATGAGCACGGAGCTTTAGGAGAGATGAACCAGTCATGAAGCATGACAGCCTGTGGACATGGCACTATAGACACATGCCCACCTGGGTTGTGTGGTGACACTGCAGAGCAAAATGAACGAGCACTGGTTGTGTGTTTGTGTTCGGAGTGCATCAGGATTTGCGCTACCCTGTCAGAGTGTGCCTGTCAGCAGAAATGCTTCTGCTGTCAAAGCAAGGGTCAGCTTGTCATATGGTCAGCTGCATCCCCTGTGGTTGTCATGGCAGTGGATTGCCATGATGAGAGATGCACAAAAGAAGAGGAGGAAGCTTGTAAAGTAAAAGTCAAGCACACCAGTGATCCCAGCATACAGAAAAACATTTCCAATGAATCACTGCTTTTCCAACCGCCCATTCAAAAGTGTCAGGGACACGACACTAAGAATGGGTGACACAGATAAGAATGGGCCGGTTCCAGGTTGATAAAATGCCTGGGTTTGTTAAGCTCAGCAGCCCAACGAATCAGTTGTCAAATCTTTCATTCACAAAAACATCAGCAAAAGACAATAAACAAGTGATATCTTGGCAATGCCATTGTTAACAACAAACACAGTGGACCAGTTTAGGACTTGGACACACCAAGATGACATCAAAGAACTAGCAGTGGTAAAGGCCAACTGTTGTGTCACCTTTGTTGGGCCCAAAATGTGACCGTTGAACACACCACAAAGACTACAGCCAACTATCAACTAGCACGTACGTTCTGCATGAGAAATAACTCCATATCAGCAGGGAGTGGTAGTCTGTCATTCAAAAAGGGAATGAGGAAGACCTAGACTGAATCTGAGCCAAATATACAAACGGTAAACAAAGCAGCTCTCGCTTACCACAGATGGTGGATTCTAATTAAGAATACGTTTGAAAAGAAGCTGCTCGCAAATGGCACTGGCGTTGTCAGCCCTTAGTCTTTTGACTGTAGAAGAAGAAAGTCACAGGCCTTAAGCATTCCAAAATCAACAAAGCAACAGCAAAATGTAATATTTGTGAAAAACAAGGAATGGATGGTTGGAATGAAAGAAGTGAGCTTATCAGACCTCTGGTTCCTTGATAAAAGTCCTTATCCAGGAATAGAAACTACAATACTGTTCTACCTCCCTACAATGAAAAGCTGCAACTGTAGCACACATTGCAATGCTGACAAATTTGACAGCCAGCCCACATGGTGTAGGCTGAGAACATGCACAAGTCGGGGTGTTATATCCAGTGCAAGACAAGATCAAATGAATGATACTGAGAGGAGCATGGATGCTGCCAGCAGGATAAACTACCACTTTCCGTGGCTCGCTGCACTTCTTATTCCCCGCAACATCAATTCATTACTGTATCTCTACAATGAGAAAAGAACACAATAGTTTTAAATGCTTTTTCTGCCAACTAAAAATGACTGTGCCTAAGGCTGTGCTGTAAGGAGGGGGCATCTATTTAGTTCCAAACAGAATAACTTATTATACACACTGCGGTTCTAATTTGCAGACTGTCAACTGTAAGAGCGAGTGAATGCACCGGCAGTACAACTGTGAGCAACACAGTTCCAACAGCAGCTGTATATCACAGCCAGAGGCCAGCATGTCGAGCTTAACCACCGTGGAAGACTTCAGCCTCCATTGTCTGGTATTAAAACAATACAGCACATTAAAAGAAAGACCTCATCAGAATCTTATGGCAGCCATGGAGCGAAAGGCCGTTTCACTACAAATCAATGTAGTGAAATGAGGAAGGAGGTGGCAGAGAGAGGAGGCAGCAGACAGATAAGGAGATGGAGCTGGAGATTATGAAGAAAGGCCAACAAGGGAGTATGACTGAGCAGACAGCAATGGGACGTGGAATGAAAATATATAAAACCTACTGCTGCAGTTTGGTTAGCTATCGGGCCTCTTAATGACTGTTATATTATTTGCCTTTGATCAGAGCAGAGCTCTTTGTTTGATATTCTCAACCCAATCATCAGAGCACAATAGCTTCTCTTAACCAGGACAAAAAGTACAGTCAGCTCCACAGACATGCTCTTGTCCTAAAGCGCACTCTGTGCCTTAAATTAAGCTCTTTTCCTTTAGCAAAGTTCAGTGAGTAGTTCCACATGCCAAAAAAGAGAAAGCCTCAGAGGGGCTGTCTCATGAGAGTTAAGTGCCTACATTTCTGCAGTATAGTTGAACCTTAGGTGTAGTGCCCAGTACACACGTATATCTGTAGCAGAATAGCTCAAGGTGTCTACTTTGGGTGAGAAAGGTTTTCTGCTTGGCATGCATTAAAGTAATTACCTCAGGTGTCCCACAGCTTTGGTGCGGACCAGTGACAGGATGATGTAGTCGTTCTGCTGACCCTGGAACCTGTCCACTGTTGTCACCTGCATGGACACACAACCACATTCACTAGTGAAAATACACACACACACACACACTCAATACACATAAATATCAAAGATATGCTAACTAAGCTATGGCAGCTGATGTAAACTGCAAAGTAAATGAGTATGCATCTAAGGTACGCGGAGTGATTTAGTGAAAATGTTCAGAAACATGAGTGAGACTGCTTTTTTTGAGAGGAGAAAGCTGAGCGACAGTGCCTATGTTTATTTGTTATTGCTGTGGGCCACAGGGGCAGTCAGCGTGGCTAATACGGCTTAGAGGGCATTTGCTATCACTATCCTGGGCCCGTGAGATTCGGGGCCATGTTACTTGACTGGATCAGAGATTATTTCAGGAGACAGAATGGAGGAGAAGTGGTGCTCTGCTGAATTTGTTTTTCAAAGCAAAAGGAAACATATCAGTCAACCTTCTTTTATACCCTGGTAATACTGTCTTGCTGAAAAATGTACTTAACTGTGAACATGAAGAACAGCGCTGCATTTTGATTTGGCCCGTGCTGTCACCCCTCATATTATAAAGACAACATACTGCACTTGACTTGATACAAATCACAAAGCTAAGATGCCATCCAGTAAAAACTGAGCTCATAATTCAGATTACTAGCTCTTTATGTCATGCAGCCTATGTCATCAGTATCTGTGGCCAACATCAGTGCTGAACAACATATTAATGGACTACAAGTTATATACAATCATTCAATAACTCATTCTTTAGATCCATATTTGAGGGGGTCTTGCCTTTCATCAAGAATAATCTAACCAATGTCCTGTAGTCAGCTATCATTTTTTAGTTAATATAGCTTCAGTGATCTTGGAGCTCCCTTTGTTTAAAAAAGACAAAAAAAGAGTGCAAAGGGGCTAATGAGGTAGTAGACCAATATTTATTTTGGTCTTCCTGTTGCCATATAGCACAGGTGCAGCACCAGAGGCAACAATATGTTGGCTTTATAACAGCATGAGTTGTCAAGGGCTGCATGTTCAAGTAAAATGTTTAATGCTCAAGTCAAACAGCCATGTAAATGTATGGGCATGTAAATGTCCACACAACTGTGGTGGGGCAGTCCAGCAGTTCCTTTGTTGAAGTAGGCTATGACTGTGGACTTCAGAGGCTATAACTGCATGGTTTTAACTGTAACAGTGCACTTGTTTTGCTGAGAAAGGGAGCTTAAGAGGAGCTATTCTCAGCCCACAAACACTGACACTGAAGCCCAGACAGAGAATCTCCCCAAGGTGTTGTATTTTGCATGCTGTTTAGTTATTTATGAGAAATCTTAGAGAGGTCATGTCATTGTGGTACATGCATGTCTGGATACAAGGAAGCACACAAACACACACAAAATGTGATTTGAGCCATATATTTGTGCACATACACATGCATTTGTTTTCATTCCTTGTGGGGACTCTACACTGCCTTAATTTAATTTACTGGAGACATAAAGCACCCTAACCTAACCTTGACTAGCTGGTGCTAACTGGCCTTCTTCTCTGTCTAATTAAAGTCATTACAGTAAAGTGGGCTGGCTGTTGACATTTGCTTGGTTTTAGCCGTTATGACACACTGTCAGACACACCGTGGACCCAGCGCTCAATGCCACGACCTTTCAGCTGCTCTGAATTTTCCCACAAGAGCCCCTCTCATGTCACCCTTGCCATATTATTGCTGGGCATGCATACTGACTGAGGCCACAAGCACACAGAATGACACTTTGTGTGTTAACTTTGCAGGACATTTAACATGACCAGGCAAGCTGTCAGAACAGGGATCACTCTTGAAAGCAACAAGCCAGAGCTGCTTAGCAAAAACAGAAACACAACAACAGGGGGAGCGTTTCACACTCCAATGCTGCAGGTGTACATTTCCGATGAAAAGCGGTTATCCACTTCCTGTCTGCTTGTTAGACACTTAATTATTAGCTGCAATTTTTGTTTCATACATTACAGAGTAAATGTGGTGATATTCTGTGTTTTTATTACTGTTGAATATTCTATGAAGACCAAAATCAACAGATCCTACAAACAAAGGCTGATACACCCAAAGTGCCACAGACCTCTACTCTGTTGAAACACTGGGTGCACACTAGGTGACAGCTTCTTTCATTAGTACTATCAGTGGTCATTTGAATTGATCCCAAATACTCAGTACGGTGCCAGATGTGTATTTATCCATGGCTGAAAATAGCCTCACAAAACTAGGAAATCATTTTTGGAGCAAGTCTGCAAAAAAAACGGCTGTGCCCAGCTTATGAAATTGTTGAACCTTTAAAAGAAAAATCATAGTATACTGCATCTGTGTGACCCATTGTTTCAAAATGGGCCTTCATTAGTACATCTGTGTGACCCATTGTTTCAAAATGTGCCTTCATTAGTAACAAACTATCATAGTCACAATGTACTGAGAGAAGAGGTGACATATTGCCGATTTTGGTCTTTTTTGACAAGAAAAATACAGACTAACACTGGCTTATCTTTTCCACAAAATTCCCAAAAGATGTATAAAGAGAATTTAGGCTTGTATATGATTAGCATGACCAAATGACACCGCTAACATACTGCTGGAAACATCCTCTGTCATATAGATATATAATTGGCCAATGGGGAGAACCACAAGTTGACCACCTGTCACTATGGCACGATGACACTCAGAATGACTGGAAATATATTATTGTCACTCCTATCTTGCAGCTTTCTCTGGAATGCCTAAATAATCTGTGACATTGCTAAGTCTGTAAAAGGTTTACAGAATAAAAACCAAAGAAAGGTGAGAGAAAGGTGGGTAGGCAAAAAGGATGAGGACAGAAAAGCATAACCCGAGGCTGGCGGGTATAAAGCATTTAGCAGTACAAACAGAACAGGGATGAAAAACTGTGCCAGCAGGTTGCTGACTTAACACGGTGTAAAAGAAGGAAAAGAAGAAGAGGAGTTCAGGGCAAACAACTTGGGCTGGATGAAGACAACCACCTTCAGGGATGAACACAGCACAGTTTACACCCACTCTTCAACCATCCATTCTCATTGGAAATAATTTCCTAAAACACGCACACTCTTACACACAGCTCAGTGAGTGTTTCACACCCTTAACCTGAACTCACCCTTACCTTAAACCAAGATGTCACTAATGATTTACATGGTCAGCCTCCTTGTGCCGAGTCAACGCGATGTGAGTGTGTAAAGAGGTTTTGGTCTTCACAATGAGAGTGAAAACACACACACACACACACACACACACACACTGCTAGAAACCAGAGGATAAATTGGACACTAGAGAAGCAATCCAGCGCATGTTGAATGGCTGCCACAGCTGAACAAACACTGCATTAAACCCTGCTTTACACTCACAGAAACTTTACACTCATCACACACATAGATTTCACAGTACAAAGGTCTGCTCCTGTTTCCTTGGTTCATTTGCTAAAGCACTTTACATATTTAGGCTCAACACATTGATAGTTATGGTTCATAAGGATAAGATGCTTATTTAAATTCACATTTTCTTCTGTTTGAAAATGTCTCTTCTCCGCTACTATGCTTATTAGTCTAAGCTATTCTGTCCATAAGCCGTATTTTAAATTGCACACAATGGCATGGTAGGGTTGACTCTCAGGGAGTTTAGATTTATAGGTCTTGCTTCAGTGTGCAACCCTCTCTCACCTTCTGTCTCTTCCACCCTCGCCAGTCCTCATATAGCCTCAAGCCAGTGGCTCAAACTTCACTGAGTCTCTGGGTCTGGCCTTGTTGCTATGGTTACCGAGTTCTCTGGGGTGTTAGGGCATTAGATCTCATTAATGATTTTTATTCACATGAGGGAGACTAAGTTGGAAATGCCAACCAGATGTTTACTTAGATATTAGGCCTGTGGTTGGACATTTACATACACCTTGGCAAGTGTGCGTAAATGCAAAGGCCAACACTGCATGTATCACTCACTCGCTTTACAAATCAACAAACTCCTCAGTATGTGCACCCTTGTTGGTCATACTTTACGTCAGACACTGTTCCAACATCATGTTCCACCAGGAAATAGAACACATTATATTAAGGAAGTATACTGTAGACACCACTTCATTCAATATTTCATATCAAGATAGTTCCAATAAATCCCTAATTTCTGGATGGAGGTTGTTTTACAGTTTGGTTGCAGAAAAAAAGATAATGAGAAGAATTAACATGTAAAAGTTGCCAAGGTGTATGTAAATGTCCAACCACAGGCCTAATATCTAAGTAGACATCTGGTTGGCATTTCCAACTTAGTCTCCCTCATGTGAATAAAAATCATTAATGAGATCTAATGCCCTAACACCCCAGAGAACTCGGTAACCATAGCAACAAGGCCAGACCCAGAGACTCAGTGAAGTTTGAGCCACTGGCTTGAGGCTATATGAGGACTGGCGAGGGTGGAAGAGACAGAAGGTGAGAGAGGGTTGCACACTGAAGCAAGACCTATAAATCTAAACTCCCTGAGAGTCAACCCTACCATGCCATTGTGTGCAATTTAAAATACGGCTTATGGACAGAATAGCTTAGACTAATAAGCATAGTAGCGGAGAAGAGACATTTTCAAACAGAAGAAAATGTGAATTTAAATAAGCATCTTATCCTTATGAACCATAACTATCAATGTGTTGAGCCTAAATATGTAAAGTGCTTTAGCAAATGAACCAAGGAAACAGGAGCAGACCTTTGTACTGTGAAATCTATGTGTGTGATGAGTGTAAAGTTTCTGTGAGTGTAAAGCAGGGTTTAATGCAGTGTTTGTTCAGCTGTGGCAGCCATTCAACATGCGCTGGATTGCTTCTCTAGTGTCCAATTTATCCTCTGGTTTCTAGCAGTGTGTGTGTGTGTGTGTGTGTGTGTGTGTGTGTGTTTTCACTCTCATTGTGAAGACCAAAACCTCTTTACACACTCACATCGCGTTGACTCGGCACAAGGAGGCTGACCATGTAAATCATTAGTGACATCTTGGTTTAAGGTAAGGGTGAGTTCAGGTTAAGGGGAGGATAAGGGTTAGTCAAATAATGGTTATGGATCGGGTTTTGGTAATTCTCCAGGAAATGAATACAAGTCAGTGTAAAGTCACCACAAGCCATGAAAAACTTGTCAGTGAGTGAGTGATGATGGCGATCCCCTTGAGGAGCCTGGAAATGGAAACAGGCAAACAGAGCTGAGCTTCATGTGACCAAGTGCCTCAGGAAGAGCACATGGTCTGCATTTAAGAACAAAAAGAAGCTTCTGCAAATGGAAAATGTCCAACGCTGCACTAACATTCAGGAAGCACTTATGTGTTCACTGGCCACCCAGCTTATAACCAAATCAGTGTCTCAGCTGATTTATTTTTGTCTCATTTTTTTTAATAATCAGACAAATGACTTTTTACCTGACAAACTGCTGCTGGCTTTATTATGACTGTAGTCCTGGAAACAGCTTTTCTGTCCCGCAGGACCACTAAATACCATTAAATAATATGGCTAAAGTAACTGGTTTTGTATGTTTTACTGTTACTGTATATTTGACAACAACATTTGCTCTCCTGTGCTGATGAACTTTTTTTTCCCACACCACTACCATCTGCCTACACACAATCCCGAGTGTTTCAGCAATGTCATGATGAAACACAATCTGGCTCCTGGTATGGAGGACGAACACTGGCCTGTCCTGGGCAGCCAGTATTAGCTGCAGCCTAAGCAGAGTTATGACTATATCAGATGGACTCTGTTGACTAACTGAATCTCTACAATTTAAAAATGAATGAAGTGCAGTAAAACAACCACCTGAGAGGAAATGTAGGTTATGGAGGAACATGGTTCTTTGCTCTGGTGGAACTAAGTGTGCATGAGTGTGTAAAGAGGTTATAAATTGAGCTTGAAAATTGCCACATGTCTAATATGATGTACTGCTGTTTCCACATTGTGTACACATGTGCTACAGGTATGCTGAATACTGATGTTATATATTGGGTGTTCACAGTTCTCCAAATTGCATATGCACATTGGTCTGTGTGGCTTCGTGCTGTAGGAATGAGGGTCTTTACATTTGAAAGCATTTCTCTCCTTAATTTCAGCTAGTTTTGACCACACATTAGCTCTTTAATTGATTTTTATGTTGCTTTGGTTGTAGTCTTAAGTGATGTTATTGTCGTGGATTTCTAAAGTAGAATATATTTGCACTCACAGCTCTCTTAATACAAATAACGGTTGTGCTATGTGTGTATTGTATACCGTGGCATGTACCACTGACCTGGTAAAAGTAAGGATTGGGCTCAGATTCTCCCACTCCATTGAAGTCTTCCACATTAATTAGCTGGAAGTCAAATGTTAGGCCAGGGTTGGGCACCTGGAACTCTGGCAGTTGCTGGACATGAGGCAGGTTCCCCAGGTGTTTGTAGCGCCAGTTGTACAGGTTACACAGGCTGTGGGACAGGGAGACAGAACCACAAGTCACATTGCCGTTACTGCATCATTTGTAAAACTAAGTCTGTCAAAACAGATTGTAGCATTGTGTTCTGTCAGGGTGACACACCTTGCTCGTGCACGGCCCTGTGCATCCAGATCTATGGTGGGCACTCCTAGACGCACAAATCGGGTGAAGAGAGACTGCTCCATGTTGGAGTACTTCTGGAAGGCCATGTTCTTAATAACCGGAGGCAGCTGGTGATGGTCTCCAATCATGATCCAACGCTTCAGCCTGCTGTAGCCATCCTCCGGGTTCTGTAGAGAGAAAGAGAGAAAAAGGAGAAAAGACATAACACCACCTGTCACAGGGAATGTTTAAACTCAAATATAGAGGTCTATATTAGAGTAAAATAGAACTTTCACAGTTAGTTAATTAGATTTCCTTTGTAGTTATCAAAATAAAAGTCATGACCTATCAGTACATTACATGTAGCTCTTTGAATTAAAATCTAACATGTAAAGTCTAAAGGCAGAGACACACCAAGCCGACGGCCGGCTGTCGGTTTCACATTGGCTTGGTGTGTCCCTGCCCTAACCTACATATTTACATGTGTAATCTCAACTCACTACAACTACCCCGTTGTCTGCCTTTATCTAATGATGCTTTTGCCATTATGATAGTGTATCTGAAAGCAGATCTTGAGCAGACAAACACAATGTCCAGTGGGCAGTGAAGCATGAACAGCCAATACAGCCTGTATTTTATTTATGTCTTTGTCATGCTGCCAGATTTCACTAATTAGGATGTTAAGATGTTAGACAAATCTGAGCTCAAGCTTTGTAAACAAGAGCTTATTTTATCCCTGAAATCACAGATAAGGGTTGAATGACAGCTGGATAATGAAAGAGAAGTGAAGGTGATGGTCAGTATAACATACGGGCAGAAGGCTCAGACTGTGGCTCACTAGAGAGGCGAGGTAAAAAGAAGCTCTGGTGAGGTGGTTTGATGGACTGACGTGCTTAATGATCTCATCTGTCAATAGACATTAGCACTATCACGGACAATTAGGTGCAACTACCAAAGACAAGCTAATTTACTATGTTTGGAGACCATCCGTTAAGCCTTAACAGAGAAAGTTAGGCTAAAGAACAGACGTGGAGTTAATGATTAAAGTCCACTTGATGTGGGAACTTATGGTAGTACTTAAGCACGGCAGTTCATTTTCAGGCAGGGCATAGCTGAAGTCGTCGTACATTAAAGTTTAACTTTTAGGACATAAACAGGGCAAGGTTACCTGTAACAACAGAGGGATGAAGGTCTCAATCTCCAAAATCTGAGCAGCTTCTTCCATCAGGATGTTGTCATACTAATAAAGAAAATGAGCAATTTAATAAAAATACTTAAAAGTACCTGCAGTAAATACAAGTTTAACTAAGCTGTGAAGTCTTTGTGTCAGCTGACAAAAATCTACCTTAAATCCCAGTTCCACCAGGTCGTGACGTTTGAGTGCAGCGTGTGTACAGGTCATAGCAATGATTTTGGCTTCCTTCACTAGCAGATACTTGGAGCGGTCCAGGCCACTTCTCAGCAGCTCAAAGGCCCTAAATTCCTTTTAGGATATAAAAGCAGTTTTGTTTTTAATTTTCTCACTCTGAGGTTGTGAGCAGAAAGTTTAATGGTCATTGGAAGACAACAGTGAAAACCTGATGGATGATTAATGAGAAAGAAATTGGATATGGACATTATCTAAAGTGAAATAACATCTTCAGTGGAAAAAAGGGAGGTGCATTTCAATATTCTGAAACACAGCAAATACATGAGTGTGTCTACCAACATTCAAATAAATAGCTCTAACAGATCCAATTGTCACAACCTTTGATTACTTGGAAATGACCTTAGGTTGAGGAGCATTTTACCACAGATGTTCTTACATGGCTTATTCTTGAATGGAAATGTTAGCACCAGTTTTTACCAAAAGTGAAAAAAACAAACATAACAAATACATAAAAACAAAACAAAACAAAACAAAAAAACCCCACTACTCAGTTCAGTGCAGATATTGTGAAAACCACACTGTCAGGCAAGCAGAGAGGGGGAAGTAAGCATGCTATTTTCAGCTTGCCACACTAGCTGTGAAGCAGCAAGGAAGGGAGAGAAGGAGGGAGAACTGGAGAAGCGGACTCACACGGCACTGGGGTATAAATATTTGATGTGTTACTATTTTAGCACTAATATTAAACCAATGAAAACATGCAATATTGATGAGATCTATTTTTAACTCCCATGGCTCCAGAGTGATTAAAGGGTGAACTCAAGATGGTAAAGATTCACAGACAATAAGAAGAGAGAGTGAAAAATTATAAACAAAAAGTAGTCAACAGTGGCACAGATGCGATGGGGCTGCAGAGGACGAAACAGGAGATGTCCATTGAGGAGGAACCTAGGAGTCACACTGTGTCCCTGCTTGTCTAGCATTCTCAGGACATGCCTATGACAGCTCAGTCCAAACTGCTTTTACATTTGAAAAGGCAGACAGATGAGCAAATTCAGCAAGATGTTGCTTCCGCTACCCTGCACCACAGACAGCGATACCTATTAATGGGTATACCGATTTCACTGCAGCATGGGTGAGGCTGAGGGAGGAGGGAGAGGTGCTGCGATGCAGTGATACAGAGGCCAGCCAGATAAATCAAGGTCACCACGTGTTAGGATATTACCCTCCAGCAAATAACTTCTTTATTGCTTTTTGGAGACCTTGGTGTTCCCATAAATCTGAAATGCTATTGTTATACCTATTGAAGTAATCGATGGGTTGAGAGGAATGATAACACACCTTCAGCTGTGAGTGTGAAGTGTGAAAAAGAACGAGTAAAAAAGATGAGCAGTAATAGCTGCCGTCATGTTGTCGTGCTGTTCATCTTTTCAAAGGTGTCAGTCAGCAAACGTGCCAATGGTTATACAATAAAGGCACAGTTATGTATCTTATATAATGATTCATTATCAAGTCACATAAAGAAACAGGTGATGACTAAAGCTCAGAGATGCAAAAGTGACAGAAGTGCTACTCATCAGCAGACACCATCAGTGTCTGATCATTCGCCGTTCATCTATACAACTTATCAGTATGGTGGTAAGGAAGGCACAGTTACACGTGCATGAGGGAATGTAAAACACCTGGACACACAGCTGGCAAACAGCCTGTGAGCAACATCAAGTATAGCTGACATAGTCTGGGTGTGTGTTTGAGTCAAAGAAGAAAAGCACTTTAGTTCAGTACCTCATTGTGAGGACACTTCAGCCTTGTGAAAAGTCTTTGAGAGTTAAGACTTGGTGTAAGGGTTAAGATTAGGGAAAAGGTTGGTGCTAGGCATTTGGTTGTGATGCTTAAATTTAGGCTAAGGGGCTGGGGAATTCATTATGTCAAGTGAGTGACCTCACAAAGAAGGACTAATGTGTGCATACTTTATATGTGGTGTGTGAGTCACCTTCTTACCTCCAGTTGGGTAAATATTTTCTTGATGTGGCGGTAGCAGCCCTCTGCAATGTCCATGTCCTCTTCATAAGACCGTCCCTTGAACACAGGCTGGGGGGCGTTGGAGAAGTACTTGTAGTGTGTAGCTACAGCCGCCACCTCCACTTTCCTGCCCTGCTTAGGCCCAACTTTGCTCATGTACTCTTCCCAGCGAGATATCACCTATAATGGGGAGGGAGAACAGTCACAAACCGCTCTCTGAATGCAGCCCAACAGTGACACTGCATGTTTGGTGTATAGCTGAGAATCCCTGTGGCTTGTAAGCATTTGGGTTCTATGCGTTTTGTGACAAAACACAAATACAAAACTGACCCAAGATTTTCTGGCACTAAGTCTATAAAAGGTGGAGTGGATTGGTATGCATGGCTCATAGTTTTTGTACAATTATTTGACAAAGCTTCTGAAACATTGCAAGGGAGAGCAGACGTTTACTGCTCCTTTTGTCTGTTCTACAATTTTTCACATCTTCTACATTTTCAAGTCTTTGAACAAATTCTACAACTATTAAAATGCCTCCAAGAGGGAAAAGAGCTAATAAATCAGAAGCGAACGAGGATGTTGAGGCAGAAGAGGATTATATTTCAGCGGCGCAAGTAACAGAGATGTT
>NW_018128021.1:546317-547347 GCF_001952655.1 Monopterus albus | reverse complement strand
GGAGCGGGCTCACAGAGTCGGGAAACCTTCTGATCGGGGACCGAGGGCGGTGATGGTAAAGTTGATGAAAGAGAAAGATAAGGCACACATACTGCAACAAGCAAAGAAGCTTAAAGGATCTAATATTTATATAAATGAAGATTAAATGGTAAATGGTAAATGGACTGTATTTTATACAGTATTATCTGTATTTTTACACCACCCACACCGAGTCTGTGAGGAAGAGAAGAAGGGAGTTGATGCTGATGTTAAGGGAGGCCAGGGTGAGGGGAGACATCGCGTTCCTGCGGTATGACCGACTAGTGACCCGACCTCGGAACCAGAATCCAGGACCCATGACCAGCACGCCGAGGACCAGTATGCCGAGACAAGGAGAGTATGAAGGGGTCGCTGGACCCTCAGCTGTATGAAGAAACACGCAGGTATATTGATATCTGCGAGGGCAGATGAGCGTTGGAACCAACAATTAGCAGGAACCAACAACAAGTATGGCCCACGTATGGAATGAGGCAAGTGAAGGACAGATCAAAGATGGAAGAAGAAAAATATAAGTCATATAAACAAATTAATTGAGATTTTGAGGAGATGTAAGAAACTATATTACTCTAATGTATTAGAGGATAATAAAAATAACATGAGAGGTACTTGGAATATATTAAATAAATTGATTAGAAACAGTTCCAGCAAGAGTAACTACCCTTAATATTTTATGGATAATGATACACCGGTCAATAGATTGGAGGATGTAGTTGATAAGTTTAATAGGTTCTTTATGAATGTTGGTCCTAGTTTAGCAAGAAGCATTTATACAGATGATACATCCGTCACTATAAATAATAATACAATCGAAAGGAACATGAGTTCTATGTTTTTGAAGCCCATAGTTGAAAAAGAAATTAGAGATAGTGAACAAATGTGGTAACAAAACATCTAGTGATAGTGATGGTATCACTATGACAACTGTTAAATGGGTAATTGAGGGGATATGCAAACCATTAACCCATATTTTTAACATGTCGTTTCGACTTGG
>NW_018128021.1:514463-544139 GCF_001952655.1 Monopterus albus | reverse complement strand
ATGAAATTAAATTTCTAGGTGTCATAGTTGATGACAAATTCTCCTGGAAATCTCATATCAGATATGTTCAGCACAAAATAGCAAAAGGGTTAGATATATTTTGGACGGGAAAGCACTATGCATTTTGTATTCTTCATTGATTTTACCATACTTAGAGTATGGCGTTGAAAACTGGGGAAATACATATAAAAGCTCACTTCAACCATTGTATATATTACAAAAAAAGAGCGATAAGAACTATGGGGTATAGGGATCACACCAATGTAGCTTTCATACAGTCTAAATTGTTAAACTTTTTTGATTTAGTTGGATATAAGACTGCAGTGTTTATGTATAAAGCCAGGAGCAATTTATTACCTGGTGGAATTCAAAAACTATTTAATGAAAGGGAAGGGGGATACAATTTAAGGGGTCAGTTAAATTTAAAAATTCATGCTATACGTACAACCAAAAAAAGATTTTGTATTTCCATAAGTGGGGTAAAACTATGGAATAATTTAAGTGTGGACATAAAAAATAGTAATAGAATTGACGAGTTTAAACATAAATATAAAGGTTTGTGTCAATCAAGATATATGCAAGAACAGGCTTAATGATTAATTAGATGGAACATTGTGGGTGTGGTGTATGAATGTTAACACTTTGTAATAATTCTTTAGTATATTACTTGTGTGGTGTAGAAGATAATTATTTAAGAATGTAATTATGTAAGAATGTTTACACTCTGTTATAATTCTTTAGTATATTACTTGTGTGGTGTAGAAGAGAATTATTTATGTAGAGATACTGCTTGCAAACCAGTGATGGTAAGATGATGTCATGGGGTAGGACTGGATAAGTCTGACTTCTTCCTACTCCATTCAAGCATGTACTGGGTATAAGCAAATTGATATTGGATTAGCATTTGTTAGATATGTGTAAAATTATGTGTGTTGATATATCAACTGTCTTTACATGCTTGAAAGAATAAATAAATCAAATCAAATCAAAAACACATTTCACATAAATTGACAAATGGGAACAGATAGCCTCTCTCACAAAGGTGCCCCTGCTGAGCACCTAATAAACCAGCTTCAACCAAACAGTGGGTTAGTACTGTTCTATAAATACCCCTGCGGAAAAAAAGCTTAATGAGTCTGCTGGAGGACTTAGCTTAATTGCATGTTAAGCATCTGTCTGTATGGACTATTAGGACCACCTCAAAACCCTAAGTACATTCAAATATGCACTGTTATCATTTATTAGTGACAGAGAAGTCCGATCATGGTCACAGATTTGCCATACTAACTGCTTCTCGACATTTACACGTTCAAATCTCACAGAGCTACAGTTGGCCAATTTTCAGAGGTAAAATAAATACAACTCCACTGACACAGGTGTGTGGGTTGAATATTCAATCTCAACACTCAGCACCAAATTAATAAGGAAACACAGTGGTGTATGTGAGAGGCGGACAACCTGTAGACTTCTGGCAAGGTGCAAAAATGGCAGCACGAATGCCAAACAAACTGACACTAGAGCTTGGGTGGTACGAACCACCAACTATCTGTTATAAGATGTAGTCTGAGTCATGACCACCACTATAGGACTGGCATCTCTGCACCGTTTCTAAATGTCTTGCATTACTGCTTGGATGTGATGTCATACTCATGTGACAATTACTTTTTTTCAAAAATAAGTAAATAACTAAATAAATGAATAAATAAAAAAGTCAGAATATTAAGTTGAGCCCCCCATGAGCTTGGAAACCACAGTTTAACCTTACACTTCTTTATGTTACAAATGCCTATACTGCATTTCTAGAACCCTTCTAGAGATGCATGGTAGTGCACGTAACTGTCTGCAGTTGCACTGTTCCTGCAGCCTGAGAGGACAATGATAAGTAGGTCAGAAGAAAAAACAGTGAGGGTTGCGACTGTATATGTAGTCTGGGCAAAAACCATCAGTGAGTCTCCGGAAAAGAACCTCAATAATGTCTACATTTGACTGGCATGAATACATCTGAGAAACAGGACAGATATTAGAAAAATCCATTCTAATTAATTCTGCAAAATAACTCCTGGATCCCTATAACTCCCTCTCTCTTTCCTAGTAAATCAATATTAATAACCAAACTAATTTCACTAAGATGTTTAGAGGCTTAAGAGAAAGAAAGAAGCGACTGACTGCAAAAAAAAAAAAAACAGGCTTTTGATTGGTTTGGGCTACACAATCTTTATGAAATTGGGAATTTAATTTGGATTTTCAACTTATTTTTAGCTTGATCAAATGCTCTGCACACAATAAGAATGCAAAGTGCAAAATGAGAAGCATAGCCTATGCAACACTGGTTGGCAACTAGATTATACAAGGGTGTCTTTAGTCTTACCTGATAGAGGTAGAAGTGTCCAGCAGTCTCACAGGTATAACAAACATCTCCAGGGACATCCAGGCTCCCCTGTAACCTCTCCACCTCTCTGAGGAGCTCCAGCCTTCTGGCTAAGACATAGTTTACCCTGCCATATCTGTAAACAGACAACAGAGTTGGTACAATGTAAAACATTTACCTTTTGTATAAAGGATTAAGAGACAGTTATAATGTCCAACAACTGATATCACATGCTGAATCATAGCTTACAAATGATGCAATGATGTAAGAGCATTTATGTTTAAAATTCAACTGGCTGTTTCTAGAAATAAATGCAATATTGGCAAATTTCTCTTCTTATACAAATGTAAACACACAAACAAACCATTGTTGGATCTGTTAAATTCTCTGATGCAAATTAAAGATACAGATCAGTCTCATCAATTCAAAGAAACAACTCTGTTAATGTTGTTATTCTCTCAAGTGTTACTAAATGTCCGATTCACTGGATGATCCTACTGACTTGTCTCTTCTTGTTCTCCAGTATTAACATCACTGCACAAAATCTGTGTCACAACCATGTTCATAAACCTACATTCTGTTGTATCGACCAAACTGTTGTGTATAACAAACAGGTAAGATAAAGCTTCCTCTAACTGTGGATTCAGCCTCTGATCTGATCTGCATTGTTGTTGCTTCAGATTATTTATTGTCCATGAACTGATTAAAAGAGCAGAGATAATCTAGATCTGATGGCTGCAATTTTTTGATTGAGATTGCCTTTATTGTGTTTCTGCCCTTAGAGTGTGCACATGCTCTCATAAGGCTGGTGACCTGAGGACACACAATATTTTATAGAGTAAGATATTGTATGTAAGGTACGTAGAAATTATGACCATTTCAATGCAGAGATTTAAAGAGGACAATGGCTGTCCCTGACTGTATAGCCTACAAGGTTTGTTTAGGCTCCATCACGCATTCTACTGTGCAGCTAAACAACACTGCTTAAAGGCAATTAGCAGGTGGCAACAAGATAAGCAGCACACACAGACAGGAGGCGGGAAGGGTCACTGGGTAATAGCAGAGGTCAACTATTTTTAGCCACTGTGTAAAGATCCTCAGCCAGGAGATGACTCAAAGACAACCACACTGCTCTGCTTGTTTGACCTGAATTAAATTAAGCAAAAATGGGAAGTGACCTTGCTTTGCAGATGACAGACCTGTAATGCCTTAAGCTACTCTCTGAGAAAGAAACCCAAAATAGATGCACAGGTGTGAACAGTGCCTTTATTGAGAAGGTACGTTGTTTTCTGTTGTTTTTTTAATCCAATAAAGGTATAAAACTCAAAGGCTGTGCTCAAAACTCAAATAATATAAAAATATATAATAAAGAGGGACTATGACATTTTATTTGCAAAGATTATTTTTACCTAGAACCTCGGACATGGGTTCAATATCCCTGAACAATGGATACTGGACCTTTAGTCGTGGACAGTGACTAAAGGTGCTTTCTGTACTGCCACCAACATTCACCCATAAAATCTCATTACAACACAAAATTTATCTTGAGAAGCAGGAAGGCATTTTTAATTGACAGTGTTGTAGTTTTCCCTTTGTTGGGCTTTTGGAGGAGCACTGCCTCTCATTTTTCATCTTGTATAAAGTGTTAATTAAAACTCTCTGCCTCTTTCCTCTCACTGGTGTTGATGGGGTGGAAGGAGTGTGGAGTCTGCATGTTATGAGGCAGCCAGGCAGGCGGGGATGTATTAAATGCTACTAGTTAAAGCATTTTCTTCTATGTCTGTGTTGCTGCATAATTTAAGACTGTAACAAACTGCATCCATGTGCAGAACCCACTTCTCATACTGCCATCCATGCAACAGTCATACACTCACACTGAGCGGTAATCATACACAACGTATAGTAAATGAGTGACATATATAAATCCTTCTCATCTCCTCTGGAAGTGCTGCTAAAAGCTAAAAGGTGCGATTTGCTCAGTACCACAGATGGATAGGGTTGTAATTAACAGGGCTATAAGGAAACTTTTAATAATAACAAAATAAATAATTTACATTCAGTAACACAGCCATTTATACTTGAAGGCAGGCTAAGGAGCTAATAAAAAGGAGACTGTTCTGGTGAATTCATTATTCAATGTGCGCAATGTGTGTTAAATAAAGCTGAAATAATTTCTCTTTCTCAAGTCTGTCATAAGTGCTTAAAGTGCACAGCCCCCCACTATCTCTTGTTCCATCTCACTACATCTCAGTAGAAAGGACTGAGTGACGATCCTTCAAGGCATTATACACACACACACACACACACACACACACACACAAGAGAGTAGAGCTTACAAAAAGACGTGGGTGAGAGAACTGGGAACTACAAGGGCTTCTTTAACAGGACTCTAGTGGTTTTTGTCTGAGGCTATTTGTTCTGCGCTGTGCCACAAGTGCCATTCAAGAAATAGCAGTTCTGTGTGTTTGTGGTGTTCAGTAGGGTACAGACAGAAGATCGTTAAGCAACTGGTTGAGTTAATTAAATTGTAGTCAGGTAATGTAACCTACCACAGATTACAGAGGGGCTCCTTCCTGACCCGAGGTAAATAAACATTCTGATTGTCTTAAAAATCTGAAATGAAATCTATTTATTCATGTAATTATTAATTCAGATATTTATTCAATTCATTTCATCATATCATCATTGTAAATCTATTATTAATTAAAAGGTTTTATGTATTCCTGAGGTTGGAAAACTGCATTATCTACTTCCAGTTCAACCTATAACCTAAATTGTTTAGGGAAATTTACCATTATCTATGATTGTTAAACCTGAAACCTGTCATGTTTTTCATGACTGGTGAATCTGCATCTCTCTCTCTGCATGGATTTTTGCCATAAACCTCTTCTTGGAACGCATTCTCAAGTGGCTAGTCCAAACGGGTATGGAATTGGTTCCTGAATAGCAATGAGAGGGGTTAATCAGACAGGCACTGCCAGTGAGTGCAGGGCTGTAGGGAGGGATCCCTTACACTGGTTGAAAGGCCTGGGAGGCCAATGATGCATAATGAAGATAAACCAAGTTCCTGACCTGGCATATGGGAGTATCAAGTGGCCCTTTCACTGTGTTAGCTCAGGACAATTTATGTATTGGAGCAGCTGGGCTGTTTGTGTGTTGTCGGCTGTGATCAAACTGTGATGGCTGCCTCTGCAGTGCATATGTACTGTATGTAACAACCATGTGTTAAATGCACTTTCACACTGGCATGTGTGAATTCAAGTAGGCTCTATTTACGCATTTGCATTTTTTGTGGTTTAGGTGCATCTGTGTGTGTGTGTGTGTGCGTGCGTGCGTGCGTGTGCGTGTGCATGTCCTTTCTCCACCTGTCTTTTGCTGTCCTCACCTGCTGAAGTCTTTCTCAGTCTCCAACTCCTCCTCTCCATGGCCCAGACGCAGGAGGTGGCGCTCGTCGATGTCTAAAGCCATGATCTTTTCAAACAGCTGGTTCAGAGCCTGGTGTGGAATAAACCATGGTAACAAACATGATCAGACAAAGAAAAT
Organism: Monopterus albus; assembly: GCF_001952655.1. Lineage (NCBI taxonomy): Eukaryota > Metazoa > Chordata > Actinopteri > Synbranchiformes > Synbranchidae > Monopterus > Monopterus albus. The sequence goes on along the minus strand of NW_018128021.1, from coordinate 538,228 downwards.
CCTTTCTTAGATACGTGTGTGCATTTTGCCATCTACAACAGTACTTGTACATATACACCTGTTATGAGTTTCTTTTTTTAAGCCCAGTTAATTCAGTCTAAGTTACTGCTAGAAAAAAGTTTTTGTCATCATTATATCAGCTATGCTTCTTGTGGATAAGGTTCCTTCTGGCAAACTTCCACTAGTATAAAACAACAGCAGATTACTTTATGATTAAATGCTGAGTGTGGAAGACCTGGTTACAAGGGAGCTTATATTTTAATTTTTCCTCCAAGGTTTGAATTGCCTGATTAATGGGCACATCTGAGCACAAGCTGTAAATTCTCCAGATTTTTTTTTTTTTTTTTTTTTTTTGAGCCGAGTGTTAGGGAAATGTTTTAGAGATCAGATCTGGTTTATGTGTAGAGGTGCATGGTGTGTACATGTTGGGTTAACCTGATTTGAGTGTGTCACTATGAGGGTCCTCTGCTCAGGAAAGTTGTGATAAAGGTTTGAGATGATTTGGACGGCAACATCTGTCTTTCCAGTACCTGGTGGACCTACCACCTGGAGACAGCAGGAAGTGCAGAATGAGTAAAATGAAAAAATGTTTTTTTCTTAACAAAAAGAAACAACAGAGAAGATGAACACAATCAGAAGTTTGCTGCACTGCCCCTGTAAACAGTCTAGTGGTTGTGACAACTGGGCCATGAACATGTCAGCAGGGACTAGGTTACAACCCAATCAGCAGCCATGCTCACACAGACCCAATATAATGTGGTGTTGCCTGGCATGCCAAGGCTGTCCCAGATAGGTGAGGACACAGAAAGCTACTGCAAAGCTATAAAGCCTTTCAAGCCTCCCTTTTGTATTCATTATCTGGATACTAAAAGCACTTCATCACTGTATACAAGTTAGCATGATAATAAATCTCATATTTACTTAACTGGGGGGAAAAGCACATCTTATTTACTAAATAAATATTCATGAAACAGGCTGGTATTAATCTAGGTCTCTCAGGTGAGTAAAAATAGCAAGCACAATTAGATATTCTTGCATAAATCGGTGTCTAATCAACTACTTAGATTATATAGATGAAACCAGGTAGTGTGTGCTTGTAATGGTTGCTAACAACTTTGACATCCTCCAAGAAAGAAGGTTACAGGGGATGAGGAAGGGGAGGAGGGAAAGCATGCACAGTTGTTTATGACTCAGCTGAGAGCCTACTTGCCATATTTACCTCGGCTAGATGCACAATAAATCACTCCAACCCGTCCGCCAGTTCCAATCATCACATAAGAACAACAACTTTGTCTAAACAGTGTATGTTGCACAACTCTATAAACAACAAGGGTTTATCTTTAGCTGTAACCCTATGTCATTCTATGTGTGGCTGACCATTTCAATGACAATGCTAAGATTTACAGTTTTGGTTTCAGGTGGAGATAAAGCAATAAAGCAACAGCATATTTACTGTTGTGGGAGTTATACTGGAGCACACCACTAAGATTAATGGCTAAATACTGGTGGCTTTACAATGGGCTGGAACAGTATGCACCTGTAGTATCAGATCCCACTGGACTGTCAAGAGGCTTTACCCAGCATCCCTCTCAACTAAAGATATGCATGATAACGTTACAGTGTTCGATTTAAAACACAGTTTGTCTTCCTAATTAAGTCCACTATGTTCTGGGATTTATTCTGCTAGAGTCCGATATCCACAATATCCAATTGCTGGAAACGTGTTTTGTCAAATACATAATCTAAACCTTGCAGATTTTCTTAGGACAGCTTCAATTTAATCTTATGTGGGCATCTAGTACAGTGAAACACCATCTACCAGTCCTTACCATAGTGAGTCCTGGCTGCATCCCAGCTCGAATGGCTTCAATCTGAGTAGGAGTGAACTGAATTGTATTCCTGTAAGAAATGTATATAGCTGATATTCAGAAATCAAGTAATTAGTCTGCAATAGGTATACCGCCCCTCAGGTTCTGATAATGGAAACGCAGCAATGGTGAACAAGCCAGCAGAGATACCATGGAGGCAAACAGTAAAATACATCAAAACAGTTAGGCCACGAGTAGGGTACCTATAGTAAATATTTGACTTGCACCTGTGCTGTTTTATACTGAGAATGTGATTTAGATAGAGGTTATAAACATATGGTATGTTGCAATATAATATGCTCTTGGGACCAGACCTCAAGAATGAGCGTTATTTTATTTTACACTGTGGGTGGCGTTCTAGTCAATGTTAAACCATCTTTAAAAAGATCAGCATGCTCATTTCAGAAAGAAGTCGTGTTCAACGAAGCAGCGAACAACATTTTGATCACTAATCTCAGTAAGTTGTGAACAGGAACACAGAGGCGTTGGCCTTGGCCTCTCACCTTTTGGGCTGGTTGTACGGATATGGCCCACGGTTGGGGGTAACATAGGGCTCAACAACCAAGGTCATGCCCTCCTCTTTGTCTTCCACTTCTTCATCAGCCTTTCTCTTCTTTCCCTTGTTTGTTTTGTTTGAGATGGGAAACTTGATTCTGAGAAAGCAAAAGGCAGAAGCAAAGCCGGATTATTATGGTCATACCATGAACTGTATGTATATATATATATTGTGGCATCAATTGCATCCAGTATGAAGTTTATACAGCAGCAATTAAATGAAATACTAATGTTTATTTAAGGTAAGTCAGCTACAACCTTTCTTAAAATCTTTTGATCATCTGAATACTGGATCTTTGACTATCACCTGAAAGGGGGCACTTGCAGTTCAGAGTCCTCCTCAGTGACCTTTATGGTATAACCAGGGAAGCATGAACGTAAGTGGTCCAGGGACAGAAAGGTATCATTGAAGTCCAACGTGGAGATCTGATTGGGCATTTTGGAATAGTGGGCACTGCCGGGATCACCATAGCCTAAGATAATGTCATGAAGCCAGTCTGGGACAACACACACTGTGTTCATCAGGTTTCTGATGGTCTCTAGCACTGCCTGAAGCAGAGAGAGAGAGAGAGAGAGAAAAATCAAACCAACAGATTGCAATGTTAAAAAAACAAAAAGAATTTGAATGTGAAACATTTAACTGAATGAGGCATGTCAGACAACAGAGACCCAATCACAAAGGGTGGTTTAGCAGGATAAGAATAGCTTTGTGGTGGGCTGATGGGACAGCAGGTAATTTGTATATCTGTCAATTATGTTTTAATGAGCCACAAACTAATACCTTGTGCATCAAACACTGTGTGAGAAAGCATGTTTACTTTTATCCGTTATACATCAAAGACGGGGGAAAAGTTTCTTGAATGCCTATTAGTTCTTTTGGATTCCCCCAAACAAAAAACTTCAGAAACATCTGTCATTGCTCTAAGTGTGAAAGACAGAAATAGGTTTGCAGAGTTCAAAATAGCAGATTTGACAAAGCCATAATGAGAAGCTCTCAAATAGAATTATATAATAAAAACTATGGTTAACCTTGTATAATACAAAGTAACAAAAGACAGATGGGAAGTTTCACACAGTTGCATGGATAACTTCTATGACCTGCTGAAAAAGTTCAGGTCTGCCTTTCTTAACCCTGAGGATGACACCTTTATGTTATACTGATAATAAAATATGCATTCCTACAGTACAGCCACAAGGAAAATGTGAAAGAGAGGTACGGTACACATGAGAGCCCTGAGTGGTAATCTCAGAGTTGCCCTGCCCACAGTCTTACAGCTACAATACCCAACAAAGTATTATATGTGCAATACATCACTAAGAAGTGGTGTTGGCAGGACAGAGCTCAAGGTCTGAACATATAGGACTCAAATACAATTTAGAGTAACGGCTGATTTGTAGGCTTCAGAAGGAAGTCCAGACCTTGAAATTATTCTCTTTGGGTTTGCGTCTCATGATGACGTTGAAAGTCTCATATGGGTCTTCACTGCCACTCTGAATATTGCTGGTCATGTCCTGTTGATACTGGTTTGGGTCCAGCCAAACGCGGAATGTTCTGGCATCTCCTCGTAGCTTAGGCCTCGGTTCAGGTCCTTGACCAGAACGGTGGGGAGAATAGTTGTTAGACCAAGGAGGGAAGTGGATAATGTACCGTTAAATGTGCCAAAACACATTTAATTGTAAATTCAGTGCTAAATATAGAAGAAAGAAATCTAAATTTGCATGCCATTTTCAAAATACTGTTACAAAGTGTTACAGTATCAAAAGAAATAGGTCAACATACAGTAGGTCCTGGCAGAAAACAGTAGGGCACAGATTTACAAGGCCAAAGGGTCAATATTAAATACTGAATCTAAATCAGCTAACCATGGTTTCAATAAGAATTTCCACTCTATGTTTACATTAAAAAAAAAAACAACTCTTTCTAGAAGAGCTCAGTATGGCTTCTCTGTGGAGGATCAGTGAGTGGAGATGATCAGGTATTGGTAGGTAGATGGGTGTCATGTATCAATTGTGTTTATGCTGATTATGTTTTGTGTATGCAAGCGGGAGCGCATACCTTCCTCAATGACGCGTCCTTTGTCATCCAGCATACCCTGCACCTCACAGCCTCTCACGTACACCAGCCCAGTTTGCTCCACAAAGGGCTGGCGTCGGTCGAAGCGTGTGCCGTAGGGCAGGTTGGGGCACACCGTGATCAGAAAGCAAACGTCGTGCTTCCGCAGCCCTACAGCAAAAAAAGAACGGAGAGAGCAGTTATAGAAAGAAAGAAGGGAGAGACAGAGGAAGTTAAAGAGTAAAATGGCCACAAAGAAAAAGAGGTGATGGGGAGTGTTGGGGAGACAGAGTAGCAGTGTGGGAGAGTTTGGAGAGGTAATCGAAACCACCCTGTCAGCAAAAACCTGAAGCTCTAATTATACGTTGGGCAAGTGTCTAGTGGATGCAAGTAAGTAATACATCATCCTTTCACCGAGTTACAAGAAAGAAAGTAAAACCATAAAAGTGGGTTTAAAAAAAGTGAAGACATCAATTTGGGATACATTAGGCTTACGTTCGTTTTTTTTTTTTTTTTTAAACCAATGATTACTTCTACAGCCCACTGGAAAAAAAAACCCATTCATCTGCTATATTAGTTAGTCCAATACACCATAGGGGTGTGAACCTATCCTATACTGTTCTCTGGAGAGTGATAGCAGATGGCCTGCTGAAGGCTTCATTATGCTTTATATGTTCCAAGTGAATTAATGTCTTTCAAGCCTGTTGACATTACCTACAGTAGCCCTATCAAGCACACAGAGTAACAGAGAGAAGACGGTTAAGAAAGGGGCTCTATGATAGTAGCTGCACAGAGTTCACACGTCCTCACAGACACGACATAGGCAGGGATCATGAGTCACGAAACATACATTATAGACAATTATATAAGTGATGAAAATAGATACAAAAAATATTTACAGTAAAGATCTACTGCAATTGGTCAGCCAACTTTACCTTCCCACTCGTGCTTGATATGGTCTTGTACATTTAGGTTAATAGTAACATCGGCTCGGACACGAGCAGGCCAGCTCTCTCCAATCTTGGGCTTGGCAACTTCTACTATGGAAAAAGTGGTGATCGGCTGAGCCATTCTAGCCCAGCCTCCAAACACAACTCCACCGTACTCTGACTGCCTGTGTAGAGGGACAGACACAACAATAAGTTAGACAAGTGCTGTGGGATGTTGTCAAGACTGAAAATCAGTTGAATTTAGGGCAGCACATGGCACCGCTACTTCTTTATTTACTTTTGTAGGAACTTGCTACATCACTTGGCATAATAGGAGCAATTATTATGTTAAGCAATGGGTTTTCAAATGCTGTGTACTAAATGGCACAGTCTTTTAATGTAAATTCATCAATGCATATGCCACTATGGGAGAGGTAAACAGACCATAAGAATCTTCATTCGTTGAACTACAATGACAAATTGTGGTGTAGCGGGGTTAATGGTAGAAATTTGTCTTGATACTGTCAACTCAAAAAGGACTTTTTATCCCATGTTTAGACATCTCACCAAGGTTTCATACGCCACACCACGTCCTCTATGTCCTGTCTGATCTCATAGGTGGACTCTAGACGAAAGAGGTTAAAGTTCCTCAACAGGTAGTCGTGGAGGGTCAGAAACTGGAGATTTAGCTTAGGCAGTGCCAGGCAGCCTAAGAAGAAATACAAATAAAAAGCCACAGAGTGGATTACAAACTAAATATGCAATTATCTCACACGCACACACAAAAAGTTCATCAAAAGGTCATAATTATTTTTCTATACAATTACAAAACTGGTTGAATGGCTACCTTTGTAGCTACCTTTGTTATATTAGGTGTATAAATCTTTGCTTCTCTACACATTACTGCATGTCTGCGTGACAGTGCACATGAGGGATGCTGCCTGGATGGTCCTTGGCTTTTGAGTTACTGAAGGTGGCCTTGCCAGTTGAAGAGGACTCCCTAATAGAAAGGTGCCAGTTCAGTGTATTTATTATAAGGGAAAACACAAGCTATGGGTGTATGCTTGTGAGTATGTATGAGGCACTGACCAGACAATGAAATAAGCACATGCACTCTAGTGCACATTAACTCACACACAGACATGCAAACATGATCACAATTCACGAGCAACACACACCTTCCCCTGAGTAGTACTCTGTCGGGACGATGTTCTCATCCCAGATTATTTTCTCTGTTGGATAAAGGGGCATCTGGTTAAGTTGCTCAATCTGAGAGATTCTGCGCTCATGACGGGACACCTATGTGTGGCAAATGGAAAGAGAGAGAGAGAGATGACAAAGACAAAAAGAAACTGGCTTATGAACAAATGCTCCCCTGCCTCTTTGGTTGAGGTTCTGTGAACTTTCTTTTATTAGAAGACAGACCATAGAATAAAGAAAAAACATTTCCACCAGTCTGTTACACCATATCACATAACACAGGATCTGGTGTAAAAACAGAACAGCCTCTCAAAAAAAGGCTCTTTCACCCTAAGTATATGTATGACTGTATTCATAAATGATTGCTTTGCTACTGTATGGCAGAGTTTACCCTTATGGCCCCGTCCTTTTAAATCCACCTGGGCAGAGATGTTGGTTGTTGGGGGGGCGACCTCAGGTGCACACTAATAACTCCCATGACATTGTCTCATACAACAATCTAATCAGATAATTATGAAACAGCTCTTTGCCATCGCTTCTCAGAGAAAGACCTGGGGAGGACCTGAGTGAGTAGTCGCAGAACAGCCTTGCACGACCCACTTTGATGAAGAAATCTACAGCACGTGTCAGCGTATACTAGGAAGACTAGCAGGACAAGAGTCTAATAGATTCCTGGAGGAGTTTTAAAAATGAAAATTGGGACTGTAGGGGAAGGAGAAGCAGAATGCACAATCAAACTAGTGCCAACCTTTTATAAGACACAGGGAAAAAAAACCCAGAAGAAAAAAGGTTGTTTATCTCATCAGCGGTCTTCAATTGACCCTAAGTCACACAGCAGACCACATAAAGCAGTAATTGGATTAGAAAGTAAATTCATAAGGAATGGGCAGTGAAGAGGGGATAGTATATGCATTCCAAGGTCAAGAGCTTAAATTAATGACTAAAATGAGAAACACAAAACCCATTATACCGTCAAGCTGACTGGCCAATTATTAGTCTGTAAAATAACTGTTCACCCACACTGTAGAGGTGCACCACTACCAATTATACATCTTTTATACTGCAAGTTGACAAGCACAGAGTACCTGAGGTATTACTTCATTCCCACATACAACTAAACCACCTCCTTCTAATGAATTTAAAGACCTAGGGTAATACATATTACCTGGAATAAATATTTTAATAGCTGACTTATAGAAAAAAACAACAGGACTGTGTTTAGAAGAAAACTTTTTTAAAATACTTTTAGTTCCTAAATTTTAACTGACTTGTCTGATAGATAAGATAGTTCAGGTCACAGTTGCAGCATAAGCAGCATGTGTCAGTGGTACTAGCCTGGATATTCATCATCATTACTGTATAATACATGATTCGTTATTATCCATTACATTCCACTGTGATCAGATTTGCATGGTATAGAAAACACTTGTGAAGTTATTCACTTTATTACACTCACCAGAAGCTCAAGGAGAACTTGTTTCTCATAGGTGGTGTCTTGCCCTTCAGGCAGCTCTGGCAGGAGACACAAGTATGAGGCCACCCGGTGAAGTGCACTGGGACTACAGAAAAAAAAAAATTGAAACATGGTTTGTCAGCTAGAAAATCTGTATTTACAAATTACACATGTAGCTGCCACTCCTTTCCTGAACAGGGATGACAACAAAGCAGGTAATAACTAACTGCTGTCCAAAGAGACAGATTTGGTAATGACTGAAATGTGGAGGTTGAGATTACAACAGGGGGAGGCTGATGTCTCCTCATATAACATGATGAAGATGTCAACAAAGATAAACTTAGTGCATTATAGAATGTAATATGTAGTTTTTTTTTTACACTACATGCACATCTAATAAAGATTACTAAACACTACTGTATGTCTGAAGATACACAGCCTTAAATTTTTTGTGCTTGTTAGTGCCGCAGCGCAAAGCAGTCCTGTTTAATCTGACACAGCACTCCTCCTCTGTCAGCATGTGTGTGTTAAGGGGCTGGAGCTCACCGACGTGACAGGATTATAAAAATCAAAGCCATCTCCGTCTCAAAAAGTTGAGGTGTGGCTCTCTGCATACAAACCTGTTAATCATGCTGACACACTATGACACAGGCAGAGTCTGGTACACAGTGAAAGACAGGGCCTAGACACATTGTGACAGGTCTGGACAGCCACATGTGGCACTGACTGACCACATCCATGTATGTGCAAGCATTCTGCTACTTGTGATGCCAAGCTTGGGTAGTCGAGGTGGCAATTCTGCCAACATTGCTGTTTAGTGGATGACTTGGCATAGGTCATGGGGACATTCCTTCCCTTAGCAACAAAATAACATCAGCACAACAGCTCACTCTGAGTAATGGAGATGACCGGACCAGGATTATGATTGACAGCTGAGCCAGGATAAGGTAAAGACAGGGACACAGAAATTGGTCTTCATTTTTAGTTAAGCTATTAACTATCAACTTTATTAAGCTAATTTAGTGTCCATGTTCATCACTTTATTAAAGAGAAAATTACTGAGCAACTGGTAAGTTAAGGGCATTTTCATTCAGCTAGCTAGATGTGTAACATCACAACCACAAAAAGCCTCAAACAAGCAAACAAAAACTGTGACAAATGGCTTTGATGGCAGCCTAACTTTGCTCAAAATTAAGGTGTTTATGATTTTACCATACTAAGGACTAAGTACACTAATTATTTTACACCAGTTCTTTTGACATTTCCAGTAATGCAGACACACTTCAGTGTTTGCATTTCACAAAGTGATGCGAACTCTTTAATTAGATGATCAATTCTTTTTTTGGCCTTAAATGACAAACAGTAGATAGAAGAAGTGTCTGTATGTGAGAGAGTAGGTGTGTATACGTGTGGAAAGGCTATGTACAATAATGCTGCGCTTGTGTGTTTGGGGGACTTAGCAGATAAATTCAGAACGGCGGCTGACTGGAAGCTTAGAGCAGCAGCTGGAATAAACTGGCATTAGCGTGGGTTGTTGGATGAAAAGTGCCTCGTTTAATCTGATTGGCATAACTGGAGTTACCCAGGAGCTACTTTGGTGACAGTTGGGGAGCAGAGAACAATGGCACATTCAAAACCCTAATTCTGGGAATAGGAGCTAGAGCTTCTAGCAATACATGAAACGGTTCCACTAAGTCTTTACCCGATTTAGCTCTGCTCGGCTCATAACCCTCTGCATGACTCAAAGGAACTTAGTATGGGGTTGAAGCGTTTATAATCCACATACAAGTTAAAAAGAGGTGATAGATACAGAAGTGAAAGAGGAAATTTGTGGTGTCCCTGCTCTGAGCAATTATGACAAATAAAGTCATCACACACTGTACAAACAAACAAGTAATCAGTCATTCTGGAGTGTGTTGTAAATTCAAAATATGAAAAATATGATGGCTTGAAAACTCTCTAAAAGCTTGGGTCAATAATTAAAATTTTTATATCAAATACCACGAAAGGGTAGAAAACCCCGAGCGTAATTACCGACTTCCAATAAATCAATGTCTTTTCACCCCCCTTCACACACATGTACTAGTGAAAACATACACACAAGCTAGTTCTTCAAAGCGAGAGTGCTTTTTGGCAAGCTAATATGATCCGACAAACACAGCTGTTCAAAGTTTTTTCTCAAGCCACTGCAAATCGATGAAATTAATGAGGCGTGCCTCTGTCTCTGGCTGGTATCAGCTGCCTCTTTAAGGCCTCACTAGCTGCCATTTAGCAGGGAAGTCAGGCAGTATCAGTGGTGCTGATGCTATAATGCAGCAGGGGACCAAGACAGGTATAACTCTGCATGTTTGCCCATATTTTAACTGGGGTTTGTTTGTTTTGGTGGTCATAAGAACTTTAATACATCACAGGTCAGGTCTGTATAACACCTTATGTTTTGGTTTGCTGAAGAGTTTCTTTCTGTGAAACTATTTTTGCCAAGGTCAGTACTTTTAGAACTATGGCATTTTCTCTTAATACCATACAGAACCCCAAGGGTCCCACATAAAGTCAGTGCAGTAATTACTTGTACATGAGTAAGAATGGTACACAACCAAAGGGGGGCCACCTCAAAGTAAATATGCAGTGCCTTTACACATTTGCCAGAAGTCCTCTTAGCTAAAATAGCACATTTGCTACAGCAATTTACTATTAACAGACCACCATTATCTTACTCAGTCCAATCATGTGCAACCTTCCACCCACCCCCATCTGTGGACTGACAAAATGCAAGTGCACCTCAGTTCAAGATTCATTTCAGATGCTTTGATTTACCTGAGATGTCCAAAGTGTTTCGTCAAGGATTCTCTAGTGTCTACCGCTGCTACGTTAGACAGAGCAAAGTCATGCAACTCTGGAAAATGAGCAAAGGCTGCCCTCTGCAAGATGAGACACAAAGAGCAGAAACATCAGACAAATGTCCAAATAACAGCATCACAATAAAAATCAACATTGGTTATAATACTACCATGACCCAAGCCAGAGGTATCACTGTGAGGCTAGAGCCATTAGTATATACAGAAAAGAACGAGCATACAGTAAAGCAAAAAAAATGCTGTGAAAATACTGTACTTGAGTTTATATTTGATACTGAGGGCCAATTGTGAACCCATATTATCACATCACAATTATAAAAATCTGAACCAAAGATGTCAGTGAAGGGCAACCTGGGCACATTATGAAAACCAACAGCATGAGCAAAGTAAGAATCATATAGAAGGTAGCTATAATACACCGACTGTCTATCTGTACATCTTTACCTGCAGGGAGGTAATTCTGTCATAGTGCAGGGTAGTCATCTCTTTCTCCGTCAGGGCGACTCCTGTCTGGTCATTGATCTCAAAACCTGTGTAGAACTTTAGCATGTCCAATAACTACAAAGAGACAATAGCACGAGTTACTTCTACACATTAAAACAGGAACAAGGGTGATTCTGATTTCAATGTGCAATCATTTAAAGTGCACATGTAAATATTTTCTTGTGTTTGCAAGCTGGTTGTACCTGGCAGAAGAGGTGTCCCTCCTTCTCTCTCTGGGTGAGGCTGGACAGGTGGCAGCTGACCACCAAGTGAGAATCATCCAGCACTGTATTAAACCAACGCCTGGTGGGCAGCAGGGCCTAAACACACAGGACACAATCATACTAAATGCTTATAACTGTGGCTAAAACAACTTGATATTAAAGTTATCACAGCTGTACAAAATGCTATTTTACTGGACAGGACCAAGACAAGTCACAGGGCAAAGAAAACAGGCTGATGGATGAAAGTCTAATGTCTGATGAAAAAACAAATGAAGTACTGTATGAACTGCCAGATCTCATGAGTCAAAACAATCAACTGACTCAGCAATGACCATCACTACATTATGATCCATGTTCTTTTCTTGTGTTGTGGTTGTTTCGAATGACATGATAGAGAGGAAAGCAAATAAGGCAAACTGACAGTGAGATGTGAAGACAACAGTTACTTCTGTAGCCGTCATTATTTGCTTGCTGTTGCACAGGAATATGATTTGAAGGGGAAAACAGAGAAAACCTGCCAAGTGAAGTAACAGAGCAGCTTTGGTAGGAATATAACAAACACTGAACTGACAGACTTGGTGAGAGGATGACTGGCACACACGGAACAATACATCTATCACATCGTAAAGGCTGAAAGAGAAGAACTGTCCAGAAAATAAACAGCACTGAGAAACAGAATATGAAGTGGAAAACAAAATATCTATTATTCCATTCACTGAAAACTGCTATACAAATGCAGCAGGTGCAGGCAGTGATACTTAAACACAGAGAACAGATAATCTTACATCCAACAGCCATCTTTGATCTCACTTCAGTCTTGACAGGAAGAATACACCACGCATGAAAACTAGGATCTTTTTCCCTGCATTAATTTTCAAGTTGAGAGGAGAAGTATGGATTTCAGGTAACTGAGGCTTTGTAAAAGAAAAAGTGCTGAAGGACAGGAGATGTCTCTGGAGAAAGTGAGCTGGCTCGCCAATAGCTCTTGCCAGGAACAGAAAGGCCAGGCTGTCAGTAGACAGCCAGATGCGATCTATTGAGATCTCTCACTGGTAACGGGAGCTGCACAGGCAGCAGGAGCAACTATCTTATATGACAGTCTTCACTCCAGACAGCCTACCACATTAGCAAGGATGCCTCCCCCTCAAACACTATGTGAAATTCTATTTTCCTTAATTATTTCTTAAATTAACCAATAGTTCAATAGGTTCCTCATCTTTCATTACCACAAAAATGTGAGGCTTTAAAGTGTAAGTGATGTGACTGATGTAAAAACCTTTGCAGCAGTAACTAGTTTGTATTCAGTTGACAAGGTAGTAAATGACCATATCTTCTAAGCCACACCCCTGTCAGACTGACACAGTGACACAGGTTAAACCAGACATTTGTGGATGATCTATACTTGCAAAAGGACAATGTTTACATATTTAAGTAAAGCTGCTCAATACGCTGCAGATCAGCACCAGTCCAAGTACAGCAAGGCAGAACAACAAAACAAATAAGAAGTGAGAACTGTCGAATAGCACAATCTCAATTTTCCATTCAGACTGATAATTATTGTTTCAATGGAATAAATAAACAGAATGCACAGATATGGTACATATATAACTACAAATTTAAAAAACTCACCAAAAACAGATGAAGAAAAAGAACAAAAATCTTGTTATATAAAAGGCAGCTCGGCTCGACTTCACAGCATTTCACAAATTTTACTAAAGCAAATTTCAAATATACATGATGCAACAGCAGGTAAATGAGGAATATAAAGTAAGATGGTTGATAGGAATTTTAAATGTGCATGTTGTTAATTCAAAAACAGATAATATGACAGTATAAATCTAATATAATCAACTGTTCGTTAAAAAACAAGTGTTATTCCAGAAACGAACAGGGTCTTAGATTCTGACCATTATGCCAAGCACATGCTGAGCATAACTCTATACCTTATAGCACATGTCAAAAGCCATTAGGCTGAAAATAACCTCTCCCACACTGAGACTGTTTCATATACTGCATGGCTCTGCAGGTAGGAATGACAAAGACACACTGGGTGGAGCTAAGACTGGACATCTATCCACTGTCTGTTGACCTGAGTTAGCTATAAACGTGAAGGACAAAAGGCAAAGGAGCATTGCAGAAATGGAAGCCTGGGCTGTTATGTTCATCAGAATAACATGATTAAGCAAACAGATTGTAGACCTACAGTGGAAATGTGTGTCTGACTAGTCCATGTTAAAACTGAGCACATCATCTTTCATTGTAAATGTCAAAGCAAATCTAGGGAGAGAGCGCTCAAATGGCAAACTATCGTAACACTTCCTGAACAGGACTTAGAACAGGAGGCTGTGTCTTACCTCCAAATCAATCATGAGTTCAATGAATCGCTCACAGTAATGCACCCTGTCCATGGATGCAGGCCCTATGGAAAAGGGAGGAAATCATAGAGCTTAGCGATTCACGTCATGGAATGCATGTTGTCAATGACAAATACAATTTGGCAGACAAGCAAAGACAACTATCAAACTACAAGGCCAAAAAAGGCAACTGTAAGGCGAAGAAGCAAAAATGAGGTTGTGTAATTATCAGGAAGGATATGAGGACAGCAAACACAGGTGGGCAACACAAAGGTGCCATGCTGAGTGTGTGAGATACTGCACAGACAGCACAGCACAGCAGCACGCTGGAACCTTAGCCCTCAATAAGCACACTGATGTGTGTGTGTGTGCGTACTTAAAGTTGGGGCTGCAATGATGTGGACCCTGCTGGGCTTTAGATTGTAATCTACTCTGTCAGATTTGAATTCTACCTAAACACACAAATACACAGGTTCTGTTTTTAGCATTCAGGTAGGGGGCCTCTGTGTCTGCCTGCATTACAACATCATACTCAGCGCCAGTGGCTGTATGGCAGCTGGAGCACAGGCTCCTTCGGCAGTTGCACGACTCAGAAAGAAGGAAGTCGTGTGACTGAAATAGCTATGAAAACTGGAAATAGTGTGTTTCATACTGGCAATATGGCCCTAAACTGAAGAAATATGGACTCACGGTGTGCAAGCTCTACAAAGGATTAAGTACATTATGCATGATGTGAAAATTAACAGCAGCACCCACGACGACTTGTTTTGACACAGACATGACAGGGGTCTTTTTAAAACTCGAATCAGTAGCTCTTTTTACACTGCCCTGCCTCTCTGCATAAGAGGTACAGTACCGGCATGGGCGGAGGCCAATAACGAACCCCAACAATGCCGCAATAAGAGGTAGTGTTTTTACCAAGATGAGTTTGCTCCACCTCCTGCATAAACAGGATAAAGCGGAATGGGGTGGTGGAGATCCGTGTGAGGGAGAGAAGGGGAGAGAGTAGCAGTGATGGAGAGAGTTAGAAGTGAATGAAGAGGAGGAGGAGCAGCGCCAGTGAGAATAAAGCAAGTCCGATGACATGATAAGCATAATGCTTCTAGTACTGGGTCAAAAGACCAGCAGTTTGCTGCAATCTCTGCATAAAAAGTATTTGGAGGTAGAAATCAACACCACCAGGGATGCACCCTTTCATATTTAAGACAAGTCCAAGATTTAAAGGTCTGTTCTAGCTTAAGGAATTCTATTCTGAGTAGTCGTACACAACACTATGAATTTTCTTTATGTTTACCTGAGGGCGGAATTGACATGAGGACTCCAATAAACTTTTTAATGAGAGCTGAGAGGAAGGTCCTCTCTTTTTTTGCCCTGAGGATAACACAAAAAAGGAAAATTAAAGAGCTTAGAGCCTTGTGGGGTACAAAACATAATTTCAATCTGTACAGATCTGAACACGCCAGCAAAAAACAATATTACTGTTCAGCTGCGTTAGCATCCATCTTATCAAATTTCTTCTTGATTAGATTCCAGAACTTTTGCAGCTTTGGAACGTTCTTCAGCTCTTGTTGGAGCCTGGACTGCAAATATAAAAAAAAAAATAAAAAAAAATCAGTAGAGTCCATTGGATTAGTGTCACAGCAAGGAGGCAATTTTTTCCTATTAAATTATTAAACAACCTCATTACATGGTGTGTGATGATAACCATTAGAAAAACTTAATTAGGGTAATAGGTTGACATCTTACTGGTAGGAGACACATCCACATAGGCAGAGAGATGAGCTGCTGCACTTGTTCTCTGATCAAATCTACCTCCTGAGTTGGAGGCGCAGAGAGAAAGAGAGAGGGGGCATTGTCAAAATAAAGTATGACAGATTTTTATTACACTTCAGCCCATAATAAAAGTCTGCAACTAAAATATTTAGAGGCCTTCATAGAATACAATCACAGTGCAGCAAGCTATCACAGCATATTTTAAAGTGAGACATCAGCAAAGCTTCCTAGTGGTTTTAATGCAGCATCTAGAGGATACAGATGTGTGGATCCTGACTCAAATTGTACTGCCTAGGCTGCTACTGCCACCTTGTGGACATTACAAATAACTTCCTTACAATATGGCATTTTGGCATTGCTTACAGTAATAAATTCAAAGTTGTCCATAACGTGTTTAAGCACAAGCTTGATTATTTAAAATGTCATACAAATGCCTTGAAGTCATATTTAGAGTAAAAAGTTAAATAAGTACTTTTGCAAAGACACTGATTTTTTACATGTATGAATGCAATACAGAAATGTTTACCTAAATCTATTTAATCCAGTTTTATTTAAGAAATCATGTTTCTTTAAACCTTGTAAATATTGCAATCAAAATATAAGCCAATGAACCCAAGTGATCTAGGTATTAGAATAAACACAAACATGCTTATTTATTCTACTTGCCATAGAATAACACCTCCAAACTTTCCCAAATATATTCATTCCTCCTGTGGGAATTTGAGACAATGGAAATTAGTGCAGTGGTACACACCAGACTGTTGAAGCAGTGGTCTAGGAAGACCAGCAGTATAGTTTGCTCCTTCAGAGTGAGGCCAGACTCCTCACTTGCCAACACAGCATCCATCACACATTTAAAGAAGAATGGAAAATGACTGGGCTCCTTCTTGAATACCTGATATACACCATGCAATAGAAAAGATAGTGTTGTAGAAAGTCATTCATTTGAATGGTAGTGGTAGATTGCCGTGTTGAACTCAGAAGTTAGGATGACCATACAGTCACAATGAGATGAAACCTAAATACGGTATGGCACTGCTTTTTACCTCCCATGCTGGGACATTCTCTCTGAACTTCTCATTGACAATGCAACAAATGGACATGACGTAGGCACTGCTGGACACCTCAGGAGTGTAGTTCACCCACAAGTAGTTTTCAAGGTACTGGCTGAAAGATGAAAAAAAAAAAGAGCATCAATGAGCATCGACCCAGCAAGTGGTGTTGCCATTTATTTATTTAGGTGACTGTTTATTAAACAGAGGGAATGAGAGAATGTGAAATATCCCACCTGAATTCAAGCAGCATAATTTTTCTGATGGCAAATCTGAAAACATACAGGAAAGAAGACAACAGAAGTAGACTAATAAGTGTAAAAAGTGTTCATTAGATAATAAATGTAGTTCAAGTCAAAGATGCTGTACACACACATACTTGGACATGAGAATCTCTTTTTCATAAATATCTTCCATCACCTAAATAGACAACAAAGAATGTTAAAATTCTTAGGGTTTAAGACAAACAGAGAACCTCCATCTTAATGCTAAACACATACTATGTATTATCTTTAGGAAGAGTTCTTTAACTGGTAAAAGCAGCACTCTACACCTCAATACCATTTTACTGTATGAAACAACATGGTTAAAATACATTTTGGTTAGACTCAAACCACAACTATTAACTGTGCTTACCACTTGTAAAAGGAGTTTAACTACTAAACTTTATACCTCTAAGATGAAACAATGCATATAAATGGTCTTATATTTGTAGTGCTTTTCTATGCTTTCACACTACTTGGCCATTCACCCATATAACTCACCTTAGGGTCAAAGGGCAGTTTATTCTTTGCATGGGGAGCCCAATATTGATTTGCCAACTGAAACCAGGAGAAAAATATGTAGTAGTAAATATATGCAGTATTAACATAAAAAGGTATGAATGATTCATGGGGCCTGGACTTAGACACCATGCTGCATAAGTAGAAAACCTAACATTTCAACAAGACATGCTTGTGGGCTTCTTTGGTTTACTGTATCCTTTTCTGATCTAGTACCAAATAGGAAACTATCTAATGAAGGGAAAGTTCTCCAACTCTGACTGACTCTCTTTTGACAAAACATTGTGATGCACAGCACAAACCCTCAAGCCCTCCCTCACAGACACACCCCTCCTCCCACTAGAAACGTACTTTTTATAAATATTAGGATAAGAAGGCATGTAGTAATCTTAATCTATATACGTATAGGTTCACAACAGGCTTATTAGATTGATTAGAGGTCAATATGCAAACCCGACGCCAGGTGAAGAGAAAACTGTTCTGCATCATTACCTGTGTGACATATTCTGCATTAATCTGCGACACAGAGGGCGCTGCCGCCTTTTTAGCGGGGGTTTCTTTCTCCATAGTGGTCGTCTCAAGCAGCTACAATGGCGACTGGGAAAAAGAGCAGAAATAATATATCTTTAGAAAGACGTTACTGCTAATTAACATGGCTCTTTGTGGACGGCATTAATAATATGGGGAAGTAATATAGGTATAGCAAGCATAGCAATGCTACTGAGAAAGTTAGCTAGATAGCTTATGTGTTAACGTGAAAAGTGACGAAGTGTATGCAGTTCTAAAGAATGTGATAATAATTACCTAATGTTTGCCCAGTCTTCTCATTAACGTCATGTAGGTGCTATACGCCCCCCCCCCAAATATTTATTTATATAGCGGTATGTAGTATTAACATAGGATATTAGCCGTTTCACAATTTCAGGTGATGAGCTAAGACACAATGGACTCAAAACAGTGTTCGGTGACCGCGTTGTTAGTCCCATGGCGTGCGCAAGACACGATAAAGCAAGCTTACCAACCTTTAATTTTATTCCAGCCGTAGTAGCGTGCAGTTGGACTTTTTTATCAGGCATGTACACAATCAAAACGTGTTATGTGCGCCAAACTTCCTGAACGTCTTCCTGGTACGTCCCTAAAACCGTCCCCAGGCTAGACGGCATAATTTCTGTTCCGTTCTAGTTTCAGATATGTCAAAAAATGACACATTCACAACTGCACAAAGCACACACTTTATTATTAAAAACATTATAATATACAGTCTGAATAAATATAACAAGACGCACTGCAAAATACCAAACAAAACCATTTTATAAATGCACTTGTTGCATCCACCTTGTAATCTGTACAGTTGGAAAGGTTTTCAGTGCATTTCAATGATCTCCTTACTAGATCTAGGGCAAAGTAGATGGCATAAAAATTCAAAGGAAGGACGAACACTAAGACAACATGCAAGTACACTATGATAATGTCCATATAATTTCACAAAGTTAGGCAGAGCAAGCATTTCTTCATTGCTAGTATCGTGTGTGTGTGTATGTGTGTCACCTCTCTCCTCTGGCCCCCCAGCAGCAGAACCTGGGCATGGTTCCCTTCTCTTTCCACCCCTGCCCTCACATCTTCAGTCGGATGCAGTTGGTAATGATGTTTCCTTTCTTGGGCAGTCTCGAGCCCAATGTCCCAATCGGCCAGACATAACACACGCCTCTCGGAATGAAGCCTTTTCCGCTGCACCTCCTCTAGCCCCTCTGCCACGTCCACGTCTGTGTTCTCGGTGGCCTTGCCCTCCTTGCTGTCCCTGGACTGCCTGATGTATGGTCATGGTTGCCATATGCTGTTCTTTCTGGTTTCTCTCCTCCTCCTCTTTCTTCTTCTTCTCCTATGTTTGCTGCTCATGTGCATGAGTGGCATGCCTGCAGAGCTCTGAGAGACGAGCATCAGCATAACACACACAGGAGGCTTTCACTGCACTGGCAATGACATGTGTCAGTCCATTCAGAAAACTGTTGCAGAGATACATCTCCCACACTCCTGCAGTGTTGCCCAAGTCCTCTGGCTGTTGGAGGCTATGTATGTTGAACACTTCTGTGAGGCGGTGGAGGTACTCATCTGGAGTTTCGTGGGCCGTCTGCTTACATGAGGTGATTTTGCCCATCTCCACCTTGGTGGGGGAAGAGGTGGTAAATTCCCCAGCTAAAGCCTGCACTGTATCCGTGTAGACTACATTGCTGTATTGACTCCAGTCTACATGTTGACAGTGACATTCTTGAGCAGAAAACTTGCCTGCAAATTTCTGCCAGTCAGAGCGTTTAATCCGGGGAGTCAAAAGTCTCTTTAGTTCAGTTGTGGTTGGTCTGAACGTGTGGCAGAATATGACAAGCTGTTCAGCAAACCTTTGTCCTGAAGCTGTAGGGTCTGGGGGGTGTTTGAAAGCTGCTGTTATGTCTTCTGTAGTCCAGAAGCGGAAGACAAGCATTGGAACTTGCAAGCCTGCCACCTTATCCAGTGGCATGCTGAGAACCGGGCCAGGCCTCTGCAGATGAGTTCTACTGGATATTGGTGAGGAGCTAACTTCAGTAAACAAATTCTACTTGAAAGACACAGTTTACCTGTTCACAAGGCTCCAAAACAAAGGTGCCTTCTGAATATAACATCCCCTGGGCTGAGTTATGGGGTGTGTTGAAGAAAGGCATTGATGTTATACCATCTTATAAACAAGTCGGTATATAATATTTCTTATTAGTTTCTTAAACAATTAGTCAATAAACAATAGAATTTTAGGACAATAAATACTATTTGCAGCTCTGCTGCAAAACACATGGATTTAACATTATCAAGCATAGTAGCTGCATTCTATGTAGGTGTTATAGGTTATCAATAAAAGTGAAAAAGCCTAAAACAGCTAAATGGTTTATATTCAGAAACCTGAAGATGAATTAGTATTTTGGTATTTTACCTCTGATTTGGAGCATCCAAGCAATTTCAGTGATCTAGTAAAGGAAAAGTAAATGTAAAATAATTCTGCTTCTAATCAACTTCAACAGCACATCACCCAAAGAGCCTCTGCACACTTTCTAATGCTGCTTGTCTTAAATTATAAATCATTCCACCTAGGATACTGTAGACATTTTACACAAATGAAACTAAACCTGAGCCTTTTAAATTCACTCTATATGTTGACCACAAGAGGGAAGCAGATACCATCCAATAGCCAGTTCAGCAGCTAGAGCATGTTTCATTCAGAGCTGTGACCATAAAGACTGGCTTTCACAATACATCAGGGGAGGAAACAATGCATTATGAAACAAGATGATTCAAACATGAAAACAAATAAACCACAACCACTGGCCAAACAGACCACAATGTAGGGAGGCTCTCACTTGTGAGCTGGGTTCCCCTGCTATGGGGAAATAGAGTCACACACATCAGTCTGGTTAGCCTGGAGGAAGACACACACACACACACACAGTTAAAGTCCATGTGCAAGGCTACAATGACAAGAGCCACAGGCTGGTACACTGCACACAAAGGACAATGTTAGACACAACAGCCAGTTTGTTTGCAGAATGGTTGCAGGTCAGCTCGGTAGAAAATGTGCAGTTGACAAAACACATGAGGAAACTAAATGTCACCCTGTCTTTACTCATTTTGTGAGGAAACACAGTAGTAAGCACATAAAAAAGTGTAAGTGGTAAGCACACAAAGAAATGTTTGCCATAGGCCATCACACTGGCTACGATGATGTACTTGTGGCTTTTTGCCTGTGCCTGTAGAAATCATGCCCCATGAAAGACAGAACGTGATATTTACAGTGTGATCGACAATTGTTGTGCACTGAATTTTAGAGGGTGTTTTCCTCTCTATGGAAAGGCTGAGTCTTGTATTTTAATGTTTTATTCCATATGATTTTTTTTGTTGTAATTTTAACTATTATTCCACTATTTTAAAAAGCATCAATTCAAAACAGAATAAAGAAATGCTCTGCAAGTTTGGAATTTTAATAGTAAAGTTTAATCCAGTGCTTACATGTAATTGAAATGCATTTTCTTAATTTTATGTGTTGTGTTGCTTCATTTCCATTGCTCAATTTGAATAAATCAATTTCTCATTGTTTCCCCATAGTTTTTTGTTTGTAGTGTCTTAAAGTTTTTCTCTCTCCTCTATCCACTCACCTCAACCAGTCGGAGCAGAAGGCCGCCCGCCAGGAGCCGGGGTCTCTCAGAGGTTTATTCTGTTAACGGGAGTTTTTCCTCTGTCACTAAGTGCTTGTTCAAGGGGATTTGTTGTTTTTTCTCTATAATCCTGTAAGGTCTAAACCTTTCTATGTAAAGTGAGATGACTTTTGTTGTGATTTGGTACTATATAAATACAACTGAACTGAAAATTGATTTTTTCAGGAGAAGGTAAGGAACATGCATTTTTGATCAGCAGTCGTATTTGGCAAAACACTGCTTTGCATTCAGACTGTTCAGATATTTATAACCAAGAAAATTGACAAAGAAAGCAATTTTAATATGACTGCCTTCATTGGCTATGCATGTCATTGTGAAATCACTGGCTGATTTCCAGCTACATTTGTTGCCAATGCTGAAATATAATCAAACATTTGTGGATGATATTTATGGTTTTTTGACTGAGGTCTAGAAGTATATGGTAAAAGTAGAATCACCTCCTGGTGGGGGCCTTTAAAACCAACAGGTGAACATTAACACACTATATTTACGATGCACTGGCTTGCTTGCTCTCATAAATAATTGCTTGTATGTGTTTTTCAACCCTCCAAAAAATCTTCAGGCTCTATTGGCTGCCTCTATTGTTCAATTTTTGATAGCAATCAAAATAACATTGCGGTGGGTGAAGATCAATAGCCCACTTCACTCTACTGCTAACACAAGAAGAGAATAGCTGAGTGAAGATGCATGCTAACTCAGATCATCAATACTGTTCATGATCTTTGTGAAAAGAAATGTTCCAGGAGCAATGGTTCAGTGGTTAATAGTGTTATCACCCCCCCAACACACACACACACACCACACACTGCAGCTGTGTGTGGTAGTGTCCCTCTCCTATTAACCAGGCTACCTAAGAATCAATAAAAAACATAAAAAGGTTTAATCTTTTCAGGTGCTCAGTGCTGATTGCCTATTACACAATAATAACACACCTTGAATCTCATGGAGCAAGCGAGAGAGAGAAGCACAATCATCTCATCTGCACACATTACACACAGCCACAAACCAGTCACAGTAAAATCTTTACAGCTGAGCAGATGGTGTCAGCAGAGGCCTTTGTGAGGGGGGTTAGCTAGCACGCTAGGAGGAATTCCACCAGAAACAGTGGGATATCAGGGTAGACAGTTCACCTCATGGAATGAGATGCTTCTGGTGTCTCCGTTTGTAGACTATGGTCTCCAGTCTTCTGGTATGCAGCTTTATGTTATAGACGCTCCATAAGACTCCCCTCAGAGGCAGCGTAACAGCTGCTGCAGCTACAACTCTGCTGAAGGACTGAGTGGATTTTTGCCCTTTGTTCTGGGACAGTGGAATAAATACATTCACAAACATTGTGCAGTATTTATGTATTTATTTCATTCTCAAATTCACTGATGTCCAGTTGTAAGTCATGAAGCTATTGTTCATTCCTCCAGAAAAGCCCCACTGAATTCCAGTGCTGTGGATGACAGAAGTCTGGTTGTTGACCCCGGCTGTGTTTCTATAAGCTGAGCCAGCAGGACAGGTGGAGGATCTGGGCATCAGGCAAATCAAGGACTGGAACCAGGACCACGGCTGGACTGGACTCTTCTAGAGAGCTTCTCAAACTTTCTTCAAGTCCTGGCAGGTAGAGTAGGGAAGGAGACAAGGGGGTAAAGGCAAAAGCAGAGGGAGGCATTAATTACACAATAAACTGTAGCTGGAGTTGGATACTATACAGCTGACCCAGTAAGACTGTCCCAGGACAGAGGCTGCATTTAACCCTTTGACCGTGGAACACAGGCCTATTTACAAATTATTGGCATTCTTAAAACCTTGGCAGATTGCACCCCCCAGCCCCCAGTTCAATTCCCTGCGGTGCAGACATATGGTCAACATGGACTGAGCTGTAAGATTCGCTTCCCAGACTAACAAACACATACAAAAAAAAAAAAAAACACAACAAACAAACCAAAACCAAACCACCCAACTGG
>NW_018128021.1:509901-514368 GCF_001952655.1 Monopterus albus | reverse complement strand
TTACTGGATCTTAGAGATGTTTACAGAGAGAAATAGTGTTCGTGTGTGTGTGTGTGTGTGTGTGTGTGGCCAGACTGCAGATGGACAGAGGACGTGAGAATTCAGTGAATGTCTCAGAGCCTGGTCTTGATGACAGCCTGTCTATTTAGCAGCAGCCTGCTGGGATGGCTCTTCTGCTTTGTGCACTAATTGGTGCAAGTGTCCTGTCTCATGGTTGACTGTCCTGCCTTGTTTTTTTTTTCTTATTCAACAGCACGTTGAATGGGATTTGGGTGCGGTCACTGTGATGTGGCATGGTCATAACAAGAGTTATACATCTGGGAAAGCATGCTGTGTCACAGCAGTACTATCACCATGACTAACATCAGTCTCTTTACATTCACACTGCCATCCGTCTACTATAGTGTATGTAAAAATGTAGTTCTCACGGGACAAACTAAGAACATCTACTGGTACTGCACAAGTGCTGTCTAACATCTTTGTGAACTTACTGAAAGAGACATCAGGACAGAGAGATTACAAGAGCAGTTCAACACCATTTAATAAGCCTCATTCTCTTTCATTTGAAGCATACGCAGCATGCCAAACATCCTTACAAAGCACCCACAGACCCCAATTAGCTAATATGCACTATAACTTAAAATGCCCCCACTGAACACAGGCCTTTTTGCGAAGGGTATTAAAAGCCAAAATATGTGCTATCAGAGCATGTGGTGCACCCTGGGAAGTAGGATCCTCTGGAGATGGCTCGCTGACAACTGAACGAGCCAGGCAGATCACAGAGAGGAAACACACCCTTCATCACACCTTGCACACCAAGTCTGTTTTATGTCAGGACGTTTTGATCTTTGTACTAACAGATAGGAAATAATTGTGCTTTCTCTTTGAGAGGCTCTTTCAGTGTCTGTGTACACAGACCTGCCTGCTTATGCATGGATGAGAGACTTGTGGGGGGTGAAGGTGACTTGAGTGACCATGCAATTATGGGTTTTTTTTTTGTGAATTACAGTAAAAGTGAGTAAAGACAAGACTGCGTAGTTTTTGCCCTTTCCTCAAAACCGAACCAATACTAATGTTCGCAACACCCTTTTATATGCTAAATATCAATGGCAATTTTCTTGTTTGAACTGATATAAATGTTGTATAAATATTGTAAGCCTATGTGACTAGAAGCGGGGGTGTAAGTAAAGGCTATGGTGAAAAGGAGAGAAGAAGGGAGTTCCTGTGTGGCATGGCTGACGACTGCTGGGCATATGAGGCTTTTAAGCAGTGCCCAAGGCCCAAAGCCGGTGGTTTTTAGTTGTGCTACGCTGACTTTCAAACTGGTCAAATTAACTGGTAAATGAGGTGGTAATTAGCAAGTGTTGGCTCAAGAAAATTGTTCATTTAGTCCAAGGAGAATGAAGAAAGTGGCTGATGAGCTGTTGGGTGTGCACAGTGGAGCCATGAAGAGACAAAAGTCTTCTACATCTTTCCATAAAGGAGCTATAATCAACAATTTTATATCTACAAATCACATGACTACTCGCATTTGAAAAGAGTCCCAGACAGTGATGAATCACAGAGAATCATCACCTGACTCTGTAATACTTTATAGTTCAATGTTTTGGTTTTCTTTCCCAGTGATGGCCTGAGTGTTGGTGGTTAAAAAATAAAGAACTAGTTTGGTTCATTCACAGCTTCATTTTCAGAAGCAGCAACCTGATGTTTTCAGCTGTTTAAAAAAAACCCTCCATACACTATTTTGACAATTACTGTGTAAAATACTGGATTTATAATTTTAATTTTGCTATGAAATACCACAAGGCCTTATTTATGTCCCTTGGTAAAAGTCGAGGTTTTGGTTGTGCTGTGGGGGCCTGTCTTTGGGAGGACCTTTCTATCATAAGTAACAAGTTGAGACAAGATGTTTAAAGGTTTCATTTGGAGCATATGTCATGTCTATCGGCAGTGAATCCTAATGCAAGTAACCAAACAGGGGGGTGTGCAGCCACATTTTGCTCCATTGTTGTTGTCTGTCTGCTGACAACTGCAAGGCTGTGACTGCCAGTGCCAGAGGTGTTACTTTTCCTCCTTTGACTTTTTGGATTCATCACCCAGTGAGCATAGGCTGTGACCCATAAAAACACCCATGGGTAAGCTTCCAGGGCTTGGCTGAGCATGCAGGGTAGGGTAACAGATTCCAGCTCAGTGATGAGTCAGTAAATGGTCACAGAGAAACAGTCTGTGCAGTCCATAACCAAAGAAACATACATATCAGGGATAAAGATCTAAGGTTATTTTGCTCCAGCTAACCACTGACCCAGTAACTCGATCAATGGTTTCCATTTTTTTAAAGCTACATCTTTTTTAATATTTTATAAATTTTATTTTACATATAAAAATTATATTTAAGACCTTCATCCTTACTGTTAAATTATCTTACTCTTCTGTTGTGGATACTGACAAGAAATAAGTCACATGCATCATATATCAAGACACAGTACAATCAACAATTATATAATTAGGTTAAAAAAAAACAAATAACACTGTTCAGCTGTCATGCATATCAATGCACATTCTAAACAGATCAATCTTTTCCCATTCATCACTAGTAATTATAATTTCAAGTCCTCCGGAAGATGAGTTATGTCAAAGCTAAAAATGACAGTAAGATGGCTGGTTTGGCACTGATTCAAAAATGTTAATTGACTGCTTCAGCGAAACGGAGCCTGTGTGATCGATGTGCTCATCGCCCTTTTCCCTCAAAGAGAATGTCTCTCAGGATAAAACAAACACCACTCCACATTTGCCTTGACAAGAACCTAGAATCCTGGGAGAAGAAGATGGAGGCGTATAAAAGTGTAATGATGACAAAAGACTGTGCCAGCTGCTTGGGTTACTGTACACAGTGCAGACACAACAAATGACTTACAATAATTAAACGCAAGAAGGGATGGAGATCCTCTGGAGAGACTGCTCCCTAAAATACCTTATGGAGTTTACTTAACCAATGTCAGCTCAAACCTTTTCTTTTTTTTTAAATGAGAGTGTGGAGACAGGCTGTCACTTTGTTTTCATCAATATAGCAATATGGGAGATCAAGTTGCAACAGCAAGTATTGCCTTCCACAGAAGAGCTTATTTAGGATAAATCTGATCAGTTTAAAGCTTGTGTGTAGTGTCTTGAGTGAGATACAGTGACATACCTTCAACAATGTCCTGCGCCAGCGAGTGGGCACACTTGTAAAACACTCTGGCACACAGTGGCACCAGTTCAGGCTCCATCTTCTTCATAACGTTCTTTAATGTCGAGCCAACTGCTCTCGTTACATCCGTTCTTTAATGTCGAGCCAACTGCTCTTGTTACATACTTTACACCAGTTACCTCCAGGCTATCGCTGGGCACAGCAAGGGAAAGGGAAACTGAAGCATTACATCTGTCAGCAGACATCACGGTGTGGCACTCTATGGATCCGTGTGCCACCTTTGTAGTCATGTGATGGAAAGTCCTTTGAGTGAAATCCTCCTGAATTGCAGTTACATGAAGCTCAACAGCTGCACCCTTGGGTAAGGCAGGTACCACAACAACCAGCAATTTAGTGGGTTTGATCTCAGGCTCCCAAGACAAGTCCTGCAATGCACACAGATGGTATTTAAATGAACTGGCTGGCAAATTATATACTGTATTGTGGCATACACTACAATTGAATGTATGGCCCTCCTGCTGGCTCTGATTACCAACTCTACTACATTAACATTAAACATTACTGTAAAACATCAAATGTCTAATATAAAGCACCAGGACAGGCTTGGTACTTGGCAGACTGACAGGTTATCAATTAACATGAGATTGTAAGGTGACCCAATTCAGAAAGAACCCATAACACTTGCATTCACCATAAACACAAATGCATTCCTGTCCATGATGACTTTTCACCTTTCTAGGAGGATCAACACGTTGTAGCAGTTTCACCGCACGTTTAGTGGAAAACTGCCTCAATTTTATCTATAGAGCCTACATTTCTTTTTTCGCTCCTGTCCTCTGGCCATTAGCAGTAACAAATGTCTTAGAGCACTCCTACAATGTGGCCCTGTAATAATACTTGGCTGTGGCTTCACCAGCTAATGGGAGAGAAATTAGTGTTTTGTATAACAGTTATTTCAGTCAGAGTCGATAGGGCATAAACACTTAACCCCCTTTTCAATTTGCTGGATCAATTTTCATCCACTTACACCCCACTTCATAAGTGCAGAATAATAACAGGTTACTTACATTTTATTTTGATTTTCACTCACAAAAAAAAGAAGAGAGAAATCACTGACAAGAGCAGATGACACCCTTTTTGTCCCTTCAACAGACAAACCCATCATGACCCAGTCCACCAGAATCACTGAAGCAGCACTTACCTTCAGATTCAACTTTAAGCAAAGGCTTAATTGTGTATAAACAGCTAACGTCTTGCTTTGGAGAGAGTGTGTGTGTGTG